>NC_087174.1:6307500-6327500 GCF_035594125.1 Scylla paramamosain
GCACTAAAACAGCGACGCGATTAAACACTTAGGAAAAAAAAAAAAAAAACAAAGAAAACAATAGGAAAGAGGAGAGAAATATGGAGCAAACAATGACAAAAAAAAAAAAGAAAAGAAAAATATGGAATGAGGAAGAAAAGAAATATGAAAAGCTTACAAACACACACAAACACACACACGCAAGCACGTACCCACTCAGGCCAAGCAGCAGGGACGCCATCTGACGGCAGCAGCAGGAACCTGTTTACTTCCCTCACGTCCGTCATGTCAAGGGGCGGAGGAAGGGGGAAGGAGGTGAAGGAGGGGAAGGAGGGGAAGGAAGGGGGAGTCAGGGGGTTGGTGAGGGGCTGAGAAATGATGGAACGATAATTTACTATCAATAATTCGTGAGTAATGAGCCAATGTCAAGGAGAAAGAGGAGGAGGAGGAGGAGGAGGAGGAGGAGAGCAAAGTAAGTGAAGGAAGAGGGATAGAAAGACGAGGTGAATGAAGAACGGTCGAAAGAGGAAGAGAGCAAGGAAAGGAAAGTGAAGGAGAAGAAGGAGACATAAGAGGATGATGGAGTGAGGAAGGAAGAGGAGAAAAAGTGTGCATGTAGAATTGTGTGTGTGTGTGTGTGTGTGTGTGTGTGTGTGTGTGTGTGTGTGTGTGTGTGTGTGTGTGTGTGTGTGTGTGAGAGAGAGAGAGAGAGAGAGAGAGAGAGAGAGAGTCTGTATGTGTGTCTATCCAATCAAGTTTTCTTCTCTAATCTTCTCGTGCAAATCATTTTAATAAGAAAAAATATACTTAACTCACACTACTTAAGCTTAAGCGTTTCAAGACATCTGCTTTAAAGGCTTTCCTAAGATTGCCCAACCTAACCTAACCTAACAGAATTACCTTGATATTCCCTCACATCCAGTATGACATTTCCTGGTTTTTCATATTTTCATTTTTTTCTTAAATTCTCCATCTTTCGTTTCAATATAAATCATCTTTCGTGCTTTTTTTTTTTTCTTCTTTATTACCGTTCATTCTTCCTCTTCCTCTAATTTCCTAGGAGAGTGGTTTGCTTGCTCCTTATTGACTACTCTAGCACCGCCTCCTCCTCCTCCTCCTCCTCCTCCTCCTCCTCCTCCTCCTCCTCCTCCTCCTCCTCCTCCTCCTCCTCCTCCTCCTCCAACTCGCAACAAACACTGAGAAGAATTTACTGGGACCAAAAATCCATGCACCAATGACGTTCCTCCTTCCTGTTTCTTCCCTTGCTCTTCCCAGCGTCGCAGAGAGAGAGATAGAGAGAGAGAGAGAGAGAGAGAGAGAGTGTGTGTGTGTGTGTGTGTGTGTGTGTGTGTGTGTGTGTGTGTGTGTGTGTGTGTGTGTGTGTGTGTGTGTGTGTGTGTATTCAACTTTACATAACTCTATTAGTGGAGGGTCGGTGGTGCATTACTTACCCTAGCGCCACTTTACCTGGCTGGCCGCGACTCAAGGACACCCCCCACTCTCTCTCTCTCTCTCTCTCTCTCTCTCTCTCTCTCTCTCTCTCTCTCTCTCTCTCTCTTTAATAAGTGGTGAACGTGACAAGATTATCACGTTTCTTCCACATTCCGCTGTTAATATAATGGCGGTGGTGCTTCGCGTCTGAAAAAAGTAAATAGATAAAATGAAATGAATGGTGATAATAATAATAAAAGGATGGTAGCTATAAAATAAAAGAAAATAAATGATAATAAAAAGAAGGTAGTTATAAAATGCTAATACAAAAAAAAAATCATAGGCCAAAAGTGAAAATTATATCTTGACATTGCATATACCAAATAAAAAAAAATATGCTCATGGAAAACAATAAACGAAATAATATCCCACGTATAAAATGGAAATATATACTTACACCATGATAAACTGAGGGAAAATAAAGATATAATCAAAGCAACACTGGATTCACAAAAGGAGAAAAACAAATAGATTAAAAACACGCCCTGAAAGACAAAACATACAATATCAAATTTACAAATATAATTACCAAAATCAAATTAATACTGAAAATAAATAAATAAATAAGGTAAAAAAAAAGAGAGAAATATTCCCTACAACAACCTTTATTACCAGTATTCATTATGCATAAAGATTACGTGACACTTATTAAGGAAGTTGATGCCACGCCGTGATTTAAAAGGGCAATTTACGCCCAGTAACTTGCATATGAAACAGAAAACGGAGGTGCGGAAGTAAATATCATCAGGCACGTACGTATCTTTTTTTTTTTTAATTCATAAAGAAAACTTAGATACGGAAATGTGAGAAGCAAGGTCTTTTCAGGTGGTACTCAATAAGAAAGGAATTATAACGAAATAAGGATTCACTCATATCAGATCCGTATTTTCAGGCACTCATATGAAAAAGGAAGATAGAAAATTGCAGTGGAAATGAGGAAGGTATTTTGAGGAGGCACTATGAAAAAAAAAAAAGAAAAAAAAAAAAAAAAGAAAAAGATGGAAAAAAAAAGGAATGAAGTGAAAGGAAAATAAGATACGTATGTATTTACGGAAAAAAAAAAGGCAGATGAGAAATTGTAAATAAAATACGAAAGACATTTTTTAAGGGTCACTCATTCAATAAATATGAAAAGAAAAACAGATGAAACTTGCTATTAAAAAACCTAGACCGTACTTTCAGCTACTCTAAAAAAAAATAAAAAATAAAAAAACGGTAGAAGAAAAAGAAAGTCAGGTAGATAATTTCAGGGATCACTCAACAATTTTTTTTTTTTTAGCAGGAATGTTGTAACTTGAGGGCGAGCGAACGAACAAAATGGCGGATCATAAGCACGCCACAAGCATCATAAAAATCCCAAAGAGAACACAGAGAGAGCTAACATCTGAAATTCCTTGTTTTATTACGGCCTGGCACAGCTCTGGGCAACCCTCGCTGGAACCCTGGAACCATGGAACCTAGAGAGCGAAATTTAGTTCAAGGAAAGAGCTTTATTTATTTATCTTATGCGCTTCTCTCTCTCTCTCTCTCTCTCTCTCTCTCTCTCTCTCTCTCTCTCTCTCTCTCTCTCTCTCTCTCTCTCTCTCTCTGATATCTGAAGCGTGTTTTCAATTACGTATAATAAAAACTTGTTCATTGCGAAACAAAATTATAAAGTAGAACACGAAAATTATTTCTTTCTGTCGTAATTTTCCCATCTATCTTTATGGTATTCTAAGTTATACATTTATCTGTCTTATTTTCTGTTCTGAATTATCCATCTATCTTTTTTTCTCTCTCTGTTTCTAAGTTACAGTTATTTTCTTATTCTTCTAGGTTATCCATTTACTATTTTTCATGTTCGAAACTATCCACTTTTTCTTATTCCACGTATTTTTTTTTTTTTTCATGTTCTGTGTTATTCATGTTTTCATCCTATTCAGAGTTACCCATTCACTTTTTTTTAAGCAAGTGTCTCAGGAATTAGCACCAAGGAAACACAATGGTCCGTTTAGTGATGATAAGCCGTTCATTACCACAGGACACAAAGGGGCAGGTGACAGTAAGGTCCATCTGAGCACTGTCCGCCTCTCTGCCTCCCCTGCAAGAGCCGGCCGGCCAGGTGGTGCGGGAGCGGGTCACTCAGGGATCGATGTGTGTCCTGTTGCACTGTTTATGCCATCACGTCCCCCGCTAGCTGGCACCCTCCTTCCCTCGACTCAACTGTACACTCTCTCTCTCTCTCTCTCTCTCTCTCTCTCTCTCTCTCTCTCTCTCTCTCTCTCTCTCTCTCTAATTCTTCCCTTTCTTCTCTCCCTCTTATAGTGTCTAGTCTTCTCTGTTTATCGTTTCTTTTTCTTTCTTCTCTTTCTTTTATTGTTTCTCTCCCTTCACGTCTTCATTAATAATGGCTACTTTCTCTCTCTCTCTCTCTCTCTCTCTCTCTCTCTCTCTCTCTCTCTCTCTCTCTCTCTCTCTCTCTCTCTCTCTCTCTCTCTCTCTCTCTCTCTCTCTCTCTCTCCTTCATTCCTTTTCTCTCTTCATTCGTACTCTCCCTCCCTCCCTCCATACTTTCTTTTCTTCATTCCCTCTCTTTTCTTCCTTCTTTCCTCCCTCCGTTCCTTTCTTCCTCCATCCAATAAATTTCCTCCTTGGTCACTTAAGACTCTCCCTCATCCCGCCCTCTCCCACTTTCCTTCCCTCCTTTTCTTCTACTATTACTCCTTTCTTCTCTTCCTCCTCTTCTCTCCTTCCTCTGTTTCGTCTGCCTTCTTCCTTCATTTCTTTCCCCCTCACAACTCCATTCACTTAGCACCATCTCTCCTCCTCTTTTTCCTCCTCCTCCTTCTCCTACACTTCATTTCTTCTTCATTTTTCTCATCTTTTAGCTGTTCATTCCCTTCCTACTTTATCTATTTTATCGTTCTCACGTCTTCCATTTTTCTTCATTTTCCTTTTCCCTTATTCTTCCTTCTCTTTACTTTACTCTCTTCTACCTTTCTCTTTTTCACCTCTCTTTGTATTTCCTCATCTTTCTCTTCATCCTTCTTTTGCTTCCTTCCTTCTGTTATTGCTTTATCAATGTTCTTTTTTCTCTTCTCTTCGTCTCATACAGAATTTATATCCGCATGCGCAAAACAAGGCGCCCATTTTTTCTCTTTTACGTACGAAGTGAGAAAGTCCACACTGATTCAACTAATGGTTTACTTTTCACGCTCGTTACTCCTCTTTCTAAAATAGTCTAACAGGAGAGTTAAATAGAAACTGAACCCGAACTGTGCGAGAAAAAAATATGACTGTCTTTCGAGCGTCTGAAAATATAAATAACATGAAATAAAACGTGTACTGATTTTCCGCGTGATTTTCAACCTGCCGTGAATAAGTTTAGGTTTCAAAAGTGAAGCAGGGTGAGGTAGGGTGAGCTGGGGTGAGGTGAATGTTATCTTGATCGAGTTAACAGATCAAGGGTGAAACACACAAACACACACACACACACACACACACACACACACACGAAGGGAGATTAAAACAGCCCCCACAAACACACCGATGACCTTGATAATCGTGTTGTTTTCACTGAGTTGACTGGACAGCTGATGCCGTGTTTGTTTTGCTTCGGCACGTGAAAGGGTGATTCCTTGCGTGTGTGTGTGTGTGTGTGTGTGTGTGTGTCCTAGCAACCGTCTACGCCTGCTACAACTCAGTGCCTCGAAGAATTTCTCATAGCAACAAGTAAGGAGAGAATTTAACTGCACCAATTGGTCTAAACATAATTTTAAACTTAACTAAACTATCCTAACCTAACTTAACCTAACCTAACATAACCTTACCTAACCTAATCTAAAAAAAACTAAATTATCCCAATGTAACGTAACCTAAATTAACCTAACATAACCTAACATTACCTCACTTAAAACCTAAGCTAACCCAACCTAACGTAACGTAACTTAATCTAACGTAACAACTCAGAACAAACATTAACTGCACGTCTAACAGAACGATCTAAACACACTTGTACACATAGTTACACAGACAAACAGAGAAACAGATAGACAGAGAAACATAAACAGAACAACAGAACACAGAGCACTTACCAGCATCAATGTCCACAGAAGGGAAACACTGTGAAAACCTAGAATGTTAGCATAAGAGAAGCAACATGATTACAGAAGCCACTAAGTATTAGCAAGGCAGGAAGAGAAGAGACCGAGGCTGAGCTACAGGTGGCGAGGTGGCAAGTGGCGAGTGGTAGCTGGCGGCCCCACATATGCCAGTCAATACAGACAACAGGTTCCCCTTCCGTATTCTTGCCTTCCCGCTTCCTTCCGCCACTGTTGCTTTTCCCACCCACGTGCTTCTTCCCCTCTCTGTAAACCATATTCTGAAACATTCTGCGCTATACCTCTACTACTTTCAAAAGGCTCTAATTGCACTTACATGGGTTTTTAAGAATGTTTTTACGGTTATAGAGACAGATTAAGAAGATTTCTATATTATCAGCAGGAGAAACACTCTTGAAAACCCGACTAATCATCTCTGTTGCCTTTGAGAATAGTTGTGGTGAGAGAGCAAAGCGTTTCTGAACATTTACCCAAACACTCCTGCCCGTGTGCCTGCAATCCCGCGTGTCACTACCTATCCTGCTGTCATCAGTGTAACATGACATGAAATCTCCTTATCCTGTGGCATTCAGGTCTTCATACTTTAATAATGACACGCGCGCACGGACATACCTACACACACACACACACACACACACACACACACACACACACACACACACACGGTCGCACGTAGCAACAATAGGTAGTGGAATGTGTGTGTGTGTGTGTGTGTGTGTGTGTGTGTGTGTGTGTGTGTGTGTGTGTGTGTGTGTGTGTGTGTGTGTGTGTTATTAAAGAGGTCTGCCAAAGGTCTTAGTGTCTTCAATCTCTTTCCCTTGAACTTTCTCTCCTCCTCCTCCTCCTCCTCCTCCTCCTTCTCGAAACGAAACGGAATGCAATTAAATTAAGAAGTAAATTAAATCAAATCAAGAAAAATTTAAAATGAAAAGTGAGAAAAAAATAGAAATGTCTTTAGCTTCCCAAAAGCAGAGCGATCTCTTTAGTATTTAACATATAACAGCGAGAGAGAGAGAGAGAGAGAGAGAGAGAGAGAGAGAGAGAGAGAGAGAGAGAGAGAGAGAGAGAGAGAGAGAGAGAGAGAGAGAGAGAGAGAGAGAGAGAGAGAGAGAGAGAGAGAGAGAGAGAGAGAGAGAGAGAGAGAGAGACTCATTAAGGATAAAAAATATATTAAAACAGCGAAGTATGGCGTGCCGGGATGCAATTATATGAAAAAAGTGTCTGGCAAGGAAGAGAGAGAGAGAGAGAGAGAGAGAGAGAGAGAGAGAGAGAGAGAGAGAGAGAGAGAGAGAGAGAGAGAGAGAGAGAGAGAGACTTGAGGGGAGGAAGAAAAGAGGAAGGGACATGAGAAGAGGGGAATGAATCAATGAATAAAGAATAAGGAAAATTACTAAGGTACAAAGAAAGACGCTCAAAAGCAACAAAAGAAGAAAAAGACGGAGAAAGTAATGAGTGTAAAGGAAGAGAAAGAAAAGAAACATGAGAAAAACACGAAATAGAAATCATGAAGGAAAGTAATCATAAAAAGGGAAGCAAAAAAATAACAATACAAAAAATAATTAAGGAAACAATAAGATAAAGGACGAAGGAAGAGAAGAGAAAGCACTGGGAGAGGAAGGAGAGAGGAAGGAGGGAGGAAGGATATAAGGGAAGGATTAAATAGGATCAGAGGGGATAGGGGGACAAGACACAAGGGTCAGATGGTGAAGGAAGGGAAGGATGGGGAGGAGAGAGCTAGGATGGAACTGTGATGGGGTTGAGAGCTCCTGGGGCTTTACGAGGAGGAGGAGGAGGAGGAGGAAGAGGAGAAAGAAGAGGAGGAGGAGGAGAAGGAGAAAGAAGAGGAAGAGGAGGAGGAGGAGGAGGAGGAGGACCATTACCACCACCATCCACACCACAAAGGGAAGGTTAATGCCAGTATGGATTTTTAGTCATGGTGGTTCCTGATCTAACACACCTGTTATTTGAGTTGTTGTACCCTACACACCCCACATACACACTTGTTACGCACCACACATGTATCCCTCCCCAGACACATACACACACACACACACACACACACACACCTCATAGAGATACAAATCCACAAAAATTATCAATGTTAACTCGTATCCCACACATTTACACACACACACACACACACACGAAACACACACATATACGTATAATCTGCAATAATATGTCCCTCTCCACACACACACACAAGCAGAATAACACACAAACACACACACACCTGATGCTTAATGCACTGAGGGAGACGTGGAGGTGAGGAGAGAAGATGGAACATGGTGGTGTCACTTCGAAGGGGAAAACTGGCTGTAGTTGTGCGTAGGAATACTTTACAGGACCAAAACCAGAATATGAAGGTATTGATCTGTCCTTAAGCCCTCCCCTCTCACCCCCCCAACACACACACACACACACACACACACAAGATATTTAGTAACGAGCACCAAGGAAGAAGAAGACAACGTAGATGAAGAGGAAGAGGAAAAGGTGGAAGAAGAGGATAGCAGGAGCGACTGGCCCTCCAAACTTAGTCTTGGTTCAATATCAAGTTTATAGAGCAGCAGTGTTTGGCTGGATGTCTCTGTCCCGCCACCCACCTGCCTGCTTACCTGGCCACTTGCCTAAATCCACTTTTTTTTTCTTTTCTTTTCTTTTTTTTTTTTTTTTTTTCTTTTTTTTACCCTTCTTGGTTGTTGTTGCTTTCAGGTGTTTGTGTCTTTGTCCAGAGCATCGATCCGTGTTTGGTTTGGTGCTCGGTGAGGGGATGAATGCTGGAGAAGGTGTGTTTGTGTGTGTTTGTGTTTGTTGTTGTGATGTGTTGCTGTTGTTCTTGTCGTTGGTCTTGTTTATTGGTTTCTCTCTATCGCGTTTCTCATTTATCACGCTAAACAAACATAACTTTTTGTTAAACCTGAAATATCCCTGAAGCATAAACACACTCATGCACACACACAACACACATCCATCCATCCACCTATCCATACACACACACACACACACACACACACACACACACACACACACACACACACACACACACACACTTTATCAACACTCCCTTACTAAATCATAATCACCACATTTTCATAACTGGCGAGGAACACACTAAAGTTAATTAACAAAACCACCAGTGTTTTAGCATAATGAGATTACGCTGCATCGTACCATCCACATGACACACGCTGCACCACACCTCTTTTTTGCGTCATGTAGCTTTGAAATATAAAATAAGATAAATATATATAAATGAGGATGATGGATAGAAATAAACAGGCATGACAAACAGCGAGTAGGACTGATAGCTTCTTATAACTTCTCTTATTTTATGTTCCTATGTTCTTATATTACCTCTCGTTTCGGAGCCTAAAGCATCGGTTTCCCTCGGCACAGGCGGGCGTGCACCATGTACGGGGCGGTGGGCGCAAGTATCAGCGTCAGGCAGCAACGCAAGAAGTCACTCAGCCGTCAGTCGGTGAAGCCTCTCACCACCCCGGCTAAGAAAGCCAAAGTCCACCCGCACCTGGCCAAGACTCACACCGCGACACAGGTGAGTTCTTCTCTCTCTCTTCCTTCTCCAGATCTTGTATTCGACTTTTCCCTTCTCACCTTCCTTCCCCGACCACCCTTCCGAACCTTGGAGTAGTTTCCCAAAAGCCTGACCACTGGCATAGAGGCACGCAACTCTTCCTCACTCAGGCAAACTCTCAAACTTTTCTTGTCAATCTTCATCCTTATTATTTCAAAGTGTCTTTTTTTTTACATAAACCGCTTCCATTATACTTTTATACATAAAGGGCGATTTCTGAAGGCTTATGAACGCTTGAATAAATGGTCTGAGGAAGGTAAAGCTCCATTAGGCGGAGTTGTTTACTTTCTATCATAAAACCCACCACGGCGGCCCCTAGTGAGTGCCTGTGATGGCAGAGAAGAGAGAAGCAGCGCTAGTTACCCTGGCGATGTACAGTCACCACTGCCTTAAAGAGGACGTTGAGGTCCGCGGGAGGGGCCGCTCCACCACACGCACTACCTAGGGACGCCTGGGGAGCGGGAGAGGCGTGAGAAGGGAGACAAAGAGCCGAGCAGGAGCCTCCACCCAAACCCAGCGTCAGGAGCACCACGCCCGCCCCTCACAGCGCCACACGTGTGCAGGACCGCCGCCAGGACAGAGGAGTCGTTGTGTCACCTTTATGTTTGTGTTCCTCCCACCTGCAGCGATCGAAAGGACTGACAATTCACGTTAAAGCAGAATTCGCCACCTGCCTCGAGCCCTCGAGCGTGCGCATCTGGCGACTGTTTGGCGTACGTATGCACATTTATATTCTCCTGCATGTCACAGATCGGATCTTTTCTCCATTTTCTTGCCGAATGAAGATTTACATACGACAAAAAATATAAAGCAAGTGCAAAAAATTGTTGGACTGCCTGGAGAACACGGAAGGACATTGATTTGTATCAATATTGTGTGTTTTACAGGTGGCGAAACATTTATCGAGCAGTTTCACACGTTGTGCAGGACTGAGGCATTACTCAGACTCGATATTGTATATTATTTATCTGTTGTTCCTTGCAGTCGTATAGTCTGACTTTTTTACTTCATTATTACTAACGATCTAGCTCTGGAAAAACACAACAATGGTTCGACACTCTGACACCCACCCACCCACAAGCACACACACACACACACACACACACACACACACACACACACACAGTAACCCCAGCCAGGCCACCATTTCCTCGCCTGGCCACCGCTGCCTCGCGCCACACAGGCAGAGAAGGAAGACCGCGCCACAGCCCTTCCCTCACGCCGCTATCCCGAAGAGGAGATGAGGGGCACGAGGCCGCGTCCCTGGACTTATTAACGTTATTTCCTCGGGGAATATCCTCATATGGGAACTCAAATCACTATCGACAACCTCCGCCATTACAGTGACATGGAAAACGGTGCCGTAGATTGCATGGGGAGCTATAAACATTCCATGTGGGGACAGGGATGTGCTAGGGCGCCAATTATCGCCACACTGACTACATGGTGGTCGATCCAGACAACAAAAGTCGCCCGAGGTCACGGTCTCACCTACTAACCCATACTGGCGGTGGTCTGAAGGGCACCACGCCTGGCCAGACCTATTGTGGCGGCGTTAGTCCCTTGTCCTCCTTACTGGTATTCAATGGTATGATCGCCCCCCTCCTCCTCCTCCTCCTCCTCCTCCTCCTCCTCCTCCTCCTCCTCCTCCTACTACTACTACTACTACTACTACTACCACTACTCCTGTTCCTCCTCCTCCTCCTCCTCCTCCTCCTCCTCTAATAAGCTTCTCATTGCTTATTAGGCCTATGTCCCTGTGTTTGCTCCTCCTCTTCCTTCTCATTGTCGTCATCACCTGCCGTTGATTCTTCACATTAACAACAACAACAAAAATCATCATCATCGACCTGCTCTTAGTCCTCCTTCCGCTCCTCCTCCTCCTTATCACACCATAATGAAGAACAGTCCAGTCACTCAACACAAACACTCCAACAGTCCCCCATCACTTCAGCAGGACCAACATTGCTAGCAAATTCGCAGTCTACTCTCTTCCGACACAAACAACAGCAATGGAGGCACTAGGAAATTCTGGCTAATGCTTTCCCTTTAATGGCGCAATTAGCTTTTTTTCTCCCCCCTCAGCACGATCCTCCAATACTTCCCGGAATTCAGTTGGTTAGCTAAGCGCCGTCCTCCCACACAGATCAGAGTATCGAGCTGTCTAAATTAATCATCAATTTTAGGTGTTTTTTATTCTTTTTTTATATTTGCTTTCTTTCTTTACTATTTTTTTTGTTTTGTTTTGCTATAACTCGGGTTCTGTCAATACGCCTAGCTGGTATCAATAAATCCTATTACTGTTACTACTACTACTACTACTACTACTACTACTACTACTACTACTACTAACACCACCGCTATTACATCAATTATTACTTATGTTATCATTACTGTTACCACCATCACCACCACCACCACCACTATTACTACTACTACTACTACTACTACGACTACTAACACCACCAGTATCACCACCGTCTTTACTTTTATGACCAATAATCAGAGAACTGTAGGAGCAAAACATTTTCTTCACTAACGAGGACCTCACACCTGAGCGGACACCTGCATCGCCAAGGTAAATGACAGTGTAGCTTCCTGAGTCTGTCCTTGGCACCGATCCACCAGTGTACGTACATCGCTGGTGCGGAAATATTTAGTGCAACATTCATGTATTTCACGACATTTCAGCTCCCGTCCATTACTTCTGGTGTGGAAGAGTAATAGCACCATTAATTATGATGATGGTACCTTGGTTAACTAGGACTGCTACTACTACTGCTGTTGCTAATAATATGTACTTTTACTACTACTACTACTATTACTACAGCTACTACTACTACTACTACTACTACTACTACTACTACTACTACTACTGCTACTACCACTACCACCATTACTACCACCACTAGAGTTACTATTGCTACTAGTCTTATTACTACTACTACTACTACTACTACTACTACTACTACTACTACTAATAATAATAATAATAATAATAATAATAATAATAATAACATTCTATTACAACTATTACTGCTATTACTACTAATACTCCTATTACAACCTCTACTACTACTATTACTACTAATATAGTCATACAACATAGCTCTAAATTCACATCACCAGGTAAAATTTCACGAGGTGCAAATAAAGAAAATGAGTCATTATTCTCTCTCTCTCTCTCTCTCTCTCTCTCTCTCTCTCTCTCTCTCTCTCTCTCTCTCTCTCTCTCTCTCTCTCTCTCTTTGTCGTGACCATTACTCCTTCCCTCGTTTTAATAAGTCATCTTAAACGCAGTTCCTCCCTTCCCTTCACTTCTAAGCCACACGGACTTCTGCATTCATTCCCTTCTACAGGAAAAACAACAGCAAACATGTCCATATCCATATAATTTCCTTCCATCAGGTTTTCCTTCATTAGTCAATATAAAAATGTGTGTGTGTGTGTGTGTGTGTGTGTGTGTGTGTGTGTGTGTGTGTGTGTGTGTGTGTGTTTACTAATGAATACTAAAGGGAACAAAAAGGGAAATGCTGATGTTGAAAGCTATGGTGAATTTTTTTAACATTGTGAATAGTGAACATTTTTTGTCTTGTTCAAAGTGTAACGTTTCCAGCATTCATTTACGCATCTCTTTGACAACGACGGTTGAGTAAATCAATAAAATGCAGAGTTCTTTGGTGAAGCATACAAAACACCCCCTTAATGTCCATATCAATTAGTATCAACAGCACAAACGAGAGAAAATGTTTTGTGTGAGAGCCGCATTGACAACTACGACAATATAATTCGTAGCAATTAAATCCGTAGCTCTCTGGGGAACATAAAAATCACCTTTTTCATTGTATGACGACTATTCTGACAGCTACGACTTGATAAATCAAATGGAAGCGTAATTCTCGAGCAAACACACAAAACATCCCTTTAATATCCTTATGAAGTATAATTAAAACAAAGCCGAAAAAAAAAATTATGTATGACAGCTTACTTGACAATCACAACCTAATAAATCAACAAATAAATGTGTAGGTCTTTTGGAAATCTTAGAAAAAAAAAAATCCTTGATCCTCAAACGAAGTGGAAGAAAAATATATCCCCGAAAATATTTAGCATGACAACTGGGATCAACAAATAAGCAAGTAGATCTTTGAGGAACACCAAAAAACAAACAAAAAAAACACACATTAAAGTTCACATGAATTTGAATCAACACAAGACAAACAGAAAGCGGCGTTTCATGTGCAATTACCAACGCACCCACTGACACTCCCTTAAATTTCAGTACGCCCATTAAACATTGCTCTTCCCCCCAGTGAACTTTCCTACATAACACCCACGTCAAAACAAAAAAACAACACGTGAACATTCCAAGCACGTCCACCCCATCACGTGTCGCCAAGTCAGACCACGTAGGAATGCAGGACGTGTTTGTTCTGTAGCTAATTATTTAGGACGTATTGGCGACGCGTTCTGCATGAAATTACCTGTGTTGTTACGCCCTTTCCTTATCGCTCCTTGTACGTGTCTGGACATTTCGCTGGAAGAGTAAATTACGGTCATCAGGTGTTCGCCACATGGAGTTGGATTAATTAAGTAACAGGTGTGGCGGGAAGGGAAAGGAAGGAAAGGGAAGGAAAGGGAAGGGAAGGGAAGGGGGCGCCTCGTGTTCCTCGTGCTTGCTTTGTCTTCACGGCAGCGTCAGGTGGAAGGGTTGGGCTTGAAGGAGTTTATGCATTGGTGTCACGTATTACTTCAAGCAGAGAGAGAGAGAGAGAGAGAGAGAGAGAGAGAGAGAGAGAGAGAGAGAGAGATGGAAATTCTGATAAAACAATACATACCAACACGAAGAAAGATAAAAATAGAAATTAATCCAAACCATTTTGCATTCACGCCACAAACACCGATGACAGCATGAAATAATTGCGAAACATTGAAAATAACACAGGAAGGAGACACGACTGCTTTAATTAAACAGGTGTACAACGTTACCTGTACCGCATGTGAACACTTAATGACGCCAGGGTGGAGGGTGCAGCCAAGTGAGGGATGACGGAGCAGGTGTGACTTAACGAAGAGCTTAGTGTGTTGCGGAAGGGTGAGTCGGTAGGGTGAATACGTCTCGATGGTATAAAGTTATAATCGATGTATAGTTATGAATAGAACGTGTAGACAGTGGAATTAGTTTATAATTAGGCTATATCAGGTGTAGGCAGCGAGCTGAGTGGTTACAGACAAAGTGGCGGTACTGACGTGTGCAATAGGTAAAAGGTATGCAAGAGTATTGATAGAAGATGGAATGGTTACTGATGAAAGAGTAGGTGTTGGAAAGGTGTAGTTATATCATATAAGTGTACACAGTAGGACTACCATCAAGGCAAGACAGAGGATAAACAAAAGATAAATTGGTTATCAGTGAAGTAGTATTTAATTTGAGGGTGTAGTAAGGATGTAGCTATGTCATATGTATGTATGTTTAAACAGCGTCAGTAGCAACAAGATGCAGACATCGACAGAGTGTGGGCAGAAGAAAGAGCGGCTATCAGTAACGAGCAAAACAAGTGACGGTGTGTGGATGGTGCAGCTATACCATAAGGGCGAAGACTGACGTAGTAACTCTTAAACTCCTTTAAAAGAGATGTTTCAAGAGAGACTTCAAGACAAATCTCAATATGTATTTTCCATTGTTTTTGGACTGAAATCTTTAGGACTGTCACCTTCAATAGACCTTTCCTTCCCTCTTTTTGTTGCCCTTACATAAATAAACGCTACAGAAAAGAAATATTCGAGATATATCCATTATAATAATATAGAATGGCCAGCTGCAAAAGAGTTGAGTTAGACAGCAAGACTAACACTAAGGCCCAGACCAAGGCCACAGCTCCTCTTACATAAAAAAAACGCTATAGGAGAGAAGTAATCGAGGTGTAGCCGTTGAGAATATAGAATGGCGACCAACAAAACAGTACGGAAGTTGCAACAATACGAGCAAAGAAGGCAAAGGCAGACAGACTACAATACTAAGGTGCGGACAGAGACAGAGTATAGACGACACGAATCACTAAGAGAAACGCAGAATGACCACCAGGAAAGCAGTACGAAGGTTGTAGCAATATGAGCAAAGACAGACTACAATACCAAGGTGCGGACAGAGACAGAATACAGACGACACGAACCACCAACAGGAAGAAGGGAGGCAAGAAACAAGGTGAAGGCCACGCAAGAATAAGTACGAGTGGAGGAGTGAAGGACGCAGGAAGGGAGGGAGGGAGGGAGATGTGGCAATCAACAGGGTGTAGCGGCAGGGTGTATCAAATAGCTGGCTGTACTAGCGAGTGGGTGTGGAGGAGCACTGGCCCCATAGTACATTGTATTGATTATAGCCAACACCCCACAGCGGCCACTCACGACTCCACATACTTTGGTGGAGGAAGGATGGAAGGAACGACAGGACGGAGGGGAGGAGAACGGGAAGCGAGTGAAAAAAGAGCAAAAAAGTGACAAAAACAGGGTGGAATAAAAAGGCAACGAGGAGGAGGAGGAGGAGGAGGAGGAGGAGGAGGAGGAGGAGGAGGAGGAGGAGGAGGAGGAGGAGGAGGATAGAAAGCAAAATAATAAAGGGAATTACGTCGGTGATAGGATGAAAAACAGAGAGAGAGAGAGAGAGAGAGAGAGAGAGAGAGAGAGAGAGAGAGAGAGAGAGATTAATCTTCAACCATACTAAAATATTAAACAAGATTACACAAGTTAAAACTCATGGGTCATTTATTTTCTAATCTGATATTACCTACCACCACTATTACTACTACTATTACTACTACTACTACTACCACTACTACTACTAACTATTGCCACCACTACTACTTATTTATCGATATGTCTGTCAATCCATCTAGCTATCAATTTTTTATCTCTATTAACTTATCTGCATATCTTTCAGTCTATCTCTGTCTGTTTATCTATCTATCTATTTATCTCTCTCTCTATCTATCTGCCTTTTTCTATATCTATCTACCTACCAACTCACTAACCTGTAACCCTACCCATCTATCAATAAAGTAGCCACGTGGTGCTGGCCTTCACCCCGATACAATATTAATGCAAAAACACACACCTGCTCCAGCCTACACACATTACTCCGTGCAATAAATACTCCAAATCATAGCCTTGTATATCCACCGTGAAGGGAAAGAATACTGCAATGTGTGGTTGTGCCTGGCAGTCATCACAGTGCTCGTACTTTGGATCAAATATGTAGCATAATACTGAGATTTATGGTGATTTGTGGGCCTATGCTGGCTAACTTACGCCTGCCTACATCAAGGGGTAAGAAGTACAGCTGAGTGCCGCGGTGATGTGTTATGTTAATGTGTTCTTGTGTTTTGTATGTTGAGATGTCTTTTTGGAAGGGTTAAGTGACACGTGCATAAATACATATGTAAACACACACACACACACACACACACACACACACATACACACGAAAAAAAAAATAGTCTAAATCCAATGTCAACAAGTCATTAAGAAGGTTTGTTTACATACATTACTTACATACATACATACATATACATATTAAGCGCTTCTTGCTCCTAACGTTTGTGTGTGTGTGTGTGTGTGTGTGTGTGTACCATTAGCCACCAAGGAAGACCTGAAATAATAGCAAAAAAAAAATAAATAAAAAAACAAAGTAGATATAAAACATTAAAGCACAAGAGACAAATTTTCATCATCTATCGCTCCATTCATCTCGCGGCGGCCTTAATAGAGACAAATACCCGTGATGGAGGAGAGAGAGACGCACCAGCACCATGACGCCAAGACTAAGACCAAGGGATATCAGTCTCTTTACCTCCTCCTTAGTATTTTACCTTAGGGGGTTAGTGGCTTAAATTTATCACCCAGTAGATCATTAAGGAAGGCAAAGGAGGTCATCAATAAGAGGATAATAAGCAGTTAGGATTGCAAACATAGAGGATTCTTCTTTTCTCGTTAGTTTTTGTGTTCTTTCCTCTCCTCCTTCATGTGTGGTAAAAGAGATGATATAAGCAAAAATAAAATAAAAAATAAGCAGTAGTAATTGTAAACACAGCACATTTTTTCCCATTCTTTCCGAGCCTTTGTCAACTTCCATACGAAAAAAATAAATAAATAAATATATGGCGAGAGATGAATACATATGTGAGAAGGGAAGAAGGAAACTAGGCAATAAGAATAGTAACCCAGCGGAATTTTAATATTTTCTCATTTTTGCCGAGCCTTTGCCAACATCCAACAGAAAAAATAAATAGATAAAATGTTGGTATGAGAAAATTCACCGCTCTGTCACAAGCCGCGTGTTACCGAGGCAGGGTAGAAAATGGTTTTGTCACTCGTAGAAAACGTGGATCGTGTGGAATGAAGGAGAGACTCGCGTAAATCCATTTTCTTTTCTCTGCCGAGTGTGATGTGCTGGCAAAACTCACTATAGCGTTGCCTTCTACGTACTCGTATGTTTATCAGCTTCGTGTAGAATAAAAATAAGATGGAAGTATGAAAGTTAAATTTTATCGAAGACTTTCACGCCATTTACTGAATAATGATGAGAAATGGGCGAGCCTGCAGTGTGTGACAAATTGTTTACATCGGAAGGAAGATAAAAATAAAAGAGAAAAATGAAAGGAGAAGACTGTCACTGAGACAACGTTACAGATTTAGCGTAATATCTTTCGGGATTAGCAAGGAAATTATGGCAAGCACTAATTCTGGGAAATGAAGCATGTAGAAAAATGTAACGATAGAAAATACGATATGAAGAAAAAAGAAAAGGAATTAATGAAAAGGAAGAAACCTGAAAAGAAAGCTATAAAATAAGACAACGGGAAATATAAGCGGAACAAAAGCATAAACGGAAAAACAAAAGAAACGAAACACAAAAAAAAAATAGTAGAAAAAATAAACTGGAAAATAATGCAGAAAACGAGAACAGAAAGAAGAATAGAGGAAAAGGTGAAGTGAAAACAAACGTAAAAATAGTAAAAAACAAATACGAAGAATAATAAACTACAATGACAAAGCAACGCAACGCCACAAAGAACGACCCAAAAACAAAGAAAAGCAAAAATAAAAGATGAACAAGTGAGTAAACCATCAAACATTTTCCCTCCGCTCCTCGCCGCCACGAACACTCATCGTCACTTCGCAAACAAAAGAGAGGACATAGACAAGCTGCTCCTCCTCCTCCGTCAGGTAACCATGCAACACACGCTCCTGCTGCTGACTTGTTTGATACGCTGACTCGTGTTACTGCTGCTGAGCGCTGAGGACTTGCTCGAGAAGGGACGAACAAGGCGGCTAAGCAATTTGCATGAAGTCAGTCGGTGTTTGCTGATGTGCATGACTATTCAAAGGCTCATGGAAGCTCCGGCCTTGTGTTTGCATTAGTGTCTTGTGCATGAAAGCCTTTGCGGTGTTTAGAATGACTCCTTTACACACATGATCGCACATATTCCCTGAAAGCATGAGCACTTAACTCCCACACGATCCCAGGAAGTGTATATGTGTATGAATGTACACCTCACGCATGTACACGTATATATACACATTTGTACACCATACACACACACACACGTACACTCACGGACTTGCATGATGGTACGGTAATGGAGTATTTTTTTCTAGGTTAATGTAGTAATTTTATTTGTGAATCATGTGCCCGTGTTTTTTTTTTTTTTCATTATTATTGACTTTTGACTACAGATTGTTGGTTATGTGTATGCCAAATTGATTACTTATACAATAAATGACGCTGACTGCCCTGTCTGTCTCTCGTCTCTCGTCTCTCTACTGTCCCAGTGTCCTTCTGTCTCTGTCTTTCTGCCTATCTTCTCTCTGTCTTTCTATCTGTCTTGTCTGCCGTTTTGCTCGTCTACTATATAATTCTTCTGTCTATCTGTCTCTCTTTACCATGATTCTTCTATCCATTTATCATCTAATCTATTATTCTGTTGAATTATCTCTCTCTCTCTCTCTCTCTCTCTCTCTCTCTCTCTCTCTCTCTCTCTCTCTCTCTCTCTCTCTCTCTCTCTCTCTCTCTCTCTCTCTCTCTCTCTATCTATCTATCTATCTATCTATCTATCTATCTATCTATGTATCTCTGTGGCAGTAGATGTGTTTGCCCAGTAGGAAGAATGACAATTTTAGTGTTGGTATCTTGCTCTATGATAAAGTCTTGTCTTTTTCCTTTGTAATGACGAGTACTTTGCAAAGTGGCAGTCCGCCCCAGTCCTCTTAGTGCCCTGAATGATCGGTCTTGACGCTGGAGCTTGTGATGTCTCTGGTGGCGTCGCTCCTCTACTCTTTTTCTCCTTCACCAGGCGAGGTCCGCACACCCGAGAAGACTGGGCGTTGCTTAAATCCTCGACGGCTGCCTTGTGGAGGGATTCTGCCTCTTCACCTCCTCTCCTGGCACCGACCACCACCACCACAACCACCTCCACCCACCTCCACTTCACCACTACTGCTGCCCTCCCACTCACTCCTCGCCTAATTCAACTTCCCTCCCTCCACCCCCTCTGTCACTTGAAACCTTGACCACCGTAGCTGAGCGCACTGCAGAGAGTGGCAGGGAGTCGGTAGCTACCATGGCACAGTGGGTGTGGTGGCGGGAGGCATTATTGCTCTCTCCTTGCACGAGGTGAAACTTGCCCTAACCTGTGCGGTCCTTCTTGACTTGGTGATGCCTCGGCTCAGCTTAATGGTGTTGGGTGTTTTGTGTTGACTGTAGCACCAGCATGCAGGCCGCTCTCCTCGTCCGTAATAACAGGAGGAAGCGAGGAAAAGTCAAACCTCAGACGCTCCAG
>NC_087174.1:6332500-6352500 GCF_035594125.1 Scylla paramamosain
CCTCCCAGTCCTTCCCCAACACGAGAACACAGTGCGGAGGAGTCCACACACAACGCAGACACTCCAACACTCCCTGATGCATGTCGCCCTACTGCTGCGCCCTTGCAGAACACGTAAACCTCATTATTCAATCTTTTTTTTCTATGAATTCTTCCACCCTCCCCTGTCAGTGCCCCTCGTCCCTTAGCCCCTTCGAAAACCCACAGACTAACCCACCAACACACAATCCACCTAGCTAAAGACGGAGAGTTTTTTTTCGTGCATTACAACAAACTTACCGTTACCTGGCGTCACGCACCCCTGCATGTCACGAGGCCATCACACTACCAGCCGCCACATGCGCCCTGTTCTTCCCTTATTCATCAAGCGTACAGGAGCACAACGCAGCTCTCCATCACCGTCCTTCCCTCGTCGCGTATTCATATAAGCGCCAAGACACGAGAGGATGAAAGCTAAAAGTTGAAAAAAAAAAAAAAAAGACGAGGGTAAAAAAGGCACGTTTTCGCCTCTGTCCGACGCCGCTGTGAGCCTTCAACACATGAGGGACCTGTTGATTGTGGCAGGCTCGCAGGGATGGTGGGACGGGAGGACGGTGGGAGGGGGAAGAGAAGGACAGCAAGAGGGAAACAGTTGGAACTTCGTGATCAGGGTTGGTGATATAATGAGAGAGAGAGAGAGAGAGAGAGAGAGAGAGAGAGAGAGAGAGAGAGAGAGAGAGAGAGAGAGAGAGAGAGAGAGAGAGAGAGAGAGAGAGAGAGAGAGAGAGAGAGTGTGTGTGTGTGTGTGTAGAGGGAGGTATTAGAAAAGGCTTTTAAAAGAGATGAATTATGGCCACAGAATAATCAACAGTGCAGAAAATTAAAAACAAAATATACAGAATAACAACAAGAAGCCAGATATATGAACAAAGCACTAATTTACCATCCTTACTCTCTATTCCTCATTCCCCTTTCCTCTATCATTATTTCCTTTCCTCTCTCTCTTCCTTCTCTTTTCACTCCCCGCTCACTGTTTATACCTTTCTCATTACACCTCCATTCTCCCCTCTTTCCTCTTCCTCCTCTTCCTCCTCCTCCACGACAAAAAGTAAAGCGTCACAACCTACACACATATGACCCTCGATAAGTCACGTATGCAAACATGAAAGAAACAGAGCAAGTAAACAAAGAAACCAAGGAATCTACCGAGAAGCGATGGGATTACAAGAGTCACTGACGAGAAAAGGAGACGGAAAGGAAAAAGAAAACGTAGAAATGAGCAAGGATACTGTTACAGAAAATGGGTCACGAAGCAAACAGTGAACAATGGCACGAGCAGGATTTAATGGAGTGACTGAGAAATGTTTTTACGTTATAGCTGACTTTGTGAGAAAAAAAAATAGTAATACTTTGGCAACCAGAAAGAAGCACGCAAATAAGAGAAATTGAAGGTCGACACAAAAGAGAGAGTAAATGCACTTAATAAGCAAAGATTTACAAATTGGATGAACAGAAAAAAAATAAAGTAAGTGCAATAAATAGATGTGATGGAAACAAAAGACTGATAAATAGAAAAATACTGAAGTAAGAGAACAAATACACAATAAATAAACAATTAAATCATGACACTATGGATTACTAAAAAGAACAAAGGAAAAATAACGCAATAAATAAAATGAATAAATACAAACGCAGAGAAATAGATGGCTGAAAAAAAAGCAAACAAATGCCATAAAAAAAAAAAACAGGCCAGTACACAAAGGAAGGAATATTAAACAAAGTATAAATAGTGAATTACGGAAAGATGGATGGTTAAAATACATTATAAAGGCAACCAGTAACTCATATACATACTTCCCGCCAGTACCATCAAGGACACGGAGGCAGTGACGTCATGGTGCACGTCGATACATTCCTCCACCTTTTCACTCCGGCAATGGCGAATCAGTGAATTCTGAATGCGTATTTTCATGCCAACACTGCCCTCCTTGTGTGTAGAAGTGGGGGCAGGGGAGGCAGGGCATGCAGGGGAGGAATGGAGGGGAGTAAGGGAGGCTAAATAGGGTGTACTGGGGAGGCATTTAAGGGGTACAGTGGAAGAATAGAAGGGAGAACTAAAGAAAATGCAGAGGATTAGGTAAAGAATTGAGCGAGTACTGGGAAAGAGAGGAGAGGTGGTGGGGAGGAATGGAAGGAGGGTTACTCAGAGGAATGGAAGGGGTACTAGCGAAGAATGGAGCAGGTAAAGGAGAAGAATAGAAGGGGGGACAAAAGAAAAATGGAGCGCATACTAGCAAAGAATGGGAAGAGTACTGGGGAAGAAAAAGGGGGTAGTTTAGAAAATGGAGGGGTACTGGGGTTATGGGAAAGGCTTAGGAGTGTATTGCGTTTCATGTGCACGCTCCACTGAGACAAAGACTTGCGTGAGAAGACATAGAAATATCCCTCGTTTACCTTACCACCATTTAACGCATTAACAGCATGAGAACCTTTGCTGCACGAAAGAAACTAACGTGAGGAAAAGGTTAATAGTATGAATTAAAATAGCAAAGGTAAGTTAATGGATAAATAACTGGCGCCGAAACGCAACCTAAAAAGCCACGCTCAGAAGGGAAGCAGGTGTTACCCTTTTCTCACCAGGTAAGCACCACCCTTTGCCACACACGATTACAGGCATAAGAAAGTAAGCACGTCAATAATCCCTACACAGGTGAGCAAGCCTTTGATTACAGGCGAGGGGACAGAACCTTTTACCTGGCGAGCGGAGGGGAACACACACACACACACACACACACAAACCTTACCTCTTATTCTACTAAACAAACTTTCACCACTAATGCCTATAATCTTGAAATATGAACAAAAAGAACAAGAACAAGTTGATGTATCACACTCATTACTCATCGCCATCAATTCAAAGCTGCAAAGATCCATTATTGACGACCATCCAGCCCGTGCCCCGTAACTAATGGTGAATACCTAATCCGGGTGCTCCCTGTGCCGCGCCCACTACACAAAGGTGGCGTGGTGGCGGCGGCCAGAGATTTCAAGCCACGCAAGGAATGGTTGAGTCGCCCCCTTGCATACCTGTCACAGAGCACGTGTATGAGGGAGGACTGATCTAAGATTCCCGCTTCGCCACTCATTCCACTGTACCTGTCAAAGAAAAGACGTGGAGCTCATGCTGATGGATAAAGGATAACACGTGGAATAAAAAAAAAAGAAAGAGAGAGAATAACGGTAAATTATAACAGAGGTATGATCTTCAGAATATAACTATGTGCTCAAGAAAGAAATAAGACTATTACAAGAAAAAATATCAATAATAATTAATAGTAATGATAATGCTGATAATGATAATGATTTAGTCTTCATTTAATTATAACGTAATGCAAGTTTTTTCGTCAACAGCTCAATATCCTATCTCGGAAATTAGAGGCATTTTTACACACGGAACTAAAAATTACACAATAAAAATACCCAAACACACGCTAGCAATACAGCGCAGCGCAGGTAACAGACAGGTAATGCTGGTGGTACTTTCAGCTGTGCGTTGTGCTTATTGCAGTGTCCATCACCTGCGCCTCGGGTGAGTGGTAATAATTTAGCTCTGAAGTTCTTTGATGCTCTTTGTCATTCATGTTCGGCACCCCATCAGAATAAGAAATGAGAAAATACAGTAAAGGTGAAAAAAATAAGAAAAAGATGAAAGAAAGAAGGATGAAATAAAAAGGGAAAAGAAAGATAAAAAGATAAATTGAAGAAAGAAATAAAAAAGAAAAAGAAAGACAGAGACAGAAAGACAAAGAAACAGAGAAAGAATGGAAAGAAAGAATGAAAGAAAGAAAGAAAGAAAAAACAACTGGTAGCACATAAAAAGCTGATGAACAAACTGACCTTCACCAGAGAAAAAAAAAAAATCTTGCATAAAAATCCCTAAAGAAGAAGAGCACTAACGAAGGCACTCTAAAACCAGGTACGAAGATACAAAAGCAGTGGTATATTTCAACTAAAGCTCCCCCAGATCTCCTTCGTTGCACAAATCTACGGAGATTGAGAGCCGCATTTCATTAAGTCTATGGAGAAGAGTTGCCATAGTTTAGAAAGGCTATGGATTTATGCTAAGTTTACGGATACCATATTTTCACATTTCATTAAGTTTATATATAGAACTTCCCATATTTCACTAACTTTACGGATTTCTTGTCACATTTCACTATATCTACGGAAAAATACCTCTCTTATAGCTGGACGTGCGCTCTTTTTTCAGTCTACCTGCATATTTATCCATATATAATATCTCCTTCAATTTATACATGTATCCACCATTTGTCTCTACCAATACAATATGAAGATACATTTGTGTGTGTCCTGTTGTTCCCCAACTCATTTCTATCACCTTTTATACTTGTTCTGGAGTTCCTTTGTCCCCTGTCCTTCTCTGTCACTGTCGGGAGTCACCATTTATCACCTGTCAACGCACACACGCCACCACATTTCGATACATATACTCGTACATGATCCTACCTATATCCCTCCCGATCTAACACTGCGTCAATCCTACATCCACTCGTACCTGCAAATCCATCAGTGCGTAAATCCATGTGTATTTATATCCACTTTACTTCCACCAGTGGCGAGATGGAATGAAACAACAAACCAGTCTAAATAATCCATAGCAACACTCTGTACTCGTACATTAACGCTGTCAGAGTGTATTGGTGCACCCTCCCTCTCCTCCACTGTGCGAAGTGAAGTCAGAGAGTGTAACGGGAGAGAGACTGAGAAAGGGAACGACATGCGGGAAGGGAGAGCAGAGGGGAGAAAAGCTAGGGACAAGATGAGGAAGGGTGAGAGGACACATGGGAGAGGAATGGGATATAAGAGAGAGGAGATACGGAGGGAAGGGAGAGGGATGGGAAGGGATTTAAGAGAGAATCATGAGAGAGATCAGGGACGCAGGGCAAGCAAGATAGAGTGGGGACTAAAGCAGGATTACGAGACGGTCAAATTAAAGGGACAGTGGATGGAGGATAGAGAAAACGGATATTAAGGCAGGACGAGAGAGAGAGAGAGAGAGAGAGAGAGAGAGAGAGAGAGAGAGAGAGAGACGGAGAGAGAGAGAGAGAGAGAGAGAGAGAGAGAGAGAGAGATTAGTGGAGAGTCCAAGAGAGGTATATAACAGTGCACATATTGAATAAAAAGAGTTAGATTAGTCACAAAATAAAAAAAAATAATAATAATAGCAGAAGTAAATCCTACAAAAAATAAGAAAAGATTAACATAAATAGCACGAAAACAAAGACGAAGAAAAAAGACAAACACAGACACAATGAAACTAGACATTTAAGAAAAGGTGAAAGACTGTAACGAACACAATAGACACAAAATAACTGAGAGAAATAAATTACCCATGAGTGATGAAAACGAAAAGACAGGCGACAGAAGTTCCACAACAAGGTACTGCATTGATTCTCTTCCCGCAAAATGACGCTAAAAATAAAGACGAGTGGGCGACGCACGGAGACAATAAGGTGGCGGGAAGGTATGAAAATAATTACCTGGGATTAAGTGGACAAAGGAGAGCTGCGACTGTACTTAAAACCCGATCTTGTGATACAGGCTGGACGTAACATGATAGAATGGAACAAGGAGGTGGCGGGGGATGATGAAGGGAGGAGATGGAAGGTGTTGGATGAGCAAGAGTGAGGAGCGTATTAGGGAGGAAAGGTGGAGTTAAAACGGAAGATATTTTGGACATGGGGGAAGTGAATGAATAAGGAAAAGATGAATGATATAGGTGATTGCGAAAGGATGGTTGGAAGGTTAGGATGGAAGAATATGTATGTGCCGCGAGAGGTAGGGAAGGTAAAGATGAGATGGAAGGACTGAATAGGGTAAGAGTAAAATAATAAGTAGAAAGAGATAAACATGTACCCCTCTTTCACCTAAGGAAAAATCGATGCCTTCCTCCACTTCAACACATACCTGAGAAGAAGCAGGTTTGCGTCTCCTTGTTAACCTGAGGAGGCGGAGGAGGTTTATGTATCCTTGTTAACCCTTTCACTACGATATGCAACAATTCACAGCACTAAAAACAATGTATTGAATTTTTATAAGCACATACAAGAATATAGATAAAAAAAAAAAAAGGAATAGGTGTCGAGTTTCTAGTTAGTATAATGTTTGCAGGTGGGTAGAGAATTGGAAATGTTTCAATATCGTTAATGATTAATAAAAGATGTGACAAACGGCAATGAAAGAGTTAACGCACACCTGAGAAGCAGCAGGTTTGTGTCTCCTCATTAAGTCACACCTGAGGAGAAGCAAGAGTGTATCCTTTCATCCTTCCCTACTAGTTAGCACAACCTGTCTGTCCCCGATGCAATTACCTAAACAACCGTATATCATAATTACACTTCCCATTTAATACGTCTTAATGAAACCTTCCACACGTGCTGGTATGCCTCCTGCTCTGCCATCAGGTCAACTCAGGTCAATGCCATATATCATAGGTCATTGCCGTCAACCACTCACTTCCTCTCCTACTAGTCACATACTTAATGGCAGACGAGCGTTGAGAGAGAGAGAGAGAGAGAGAGAGAGAGAGAGAGAGAGAGAGAGAGAGAGAGAGAGAGAGAGAGAGAGAGAGAGAGAGAGAGAGAGAGAGAGAGAGAGAGAGAGAGAGAGAGAGAGAGAGAGAGATATCTTAGTTGTAATTAACTTCTTTTATGTAATTTGCTTAATAGTGCAGTGATGACTCGGCTTTACATCAATTAAGGGAAAGAATTAAGAAAAATCTCGAGGATCTTGAGAGAGAGAGAGAGAGAGAGAGAGAGAGAGAGAGAGAGAGAGAGAGAGGTGGCGTAAAACACAACCCCCCACACTAGTGCTGTGTTAATCATGTCTATATATATATATATAGTAGGATGAGTTTACTTTTTGTATATATTTTCTTCCTTACATTTAAGTATAGGCTTTTCAAATAACAGCATAAAAAACGTGTTGTTTTAAGCCTGATGTAAATTTTTGTTTAAATAAAAAAAAAAAAAAAAAAGAGAGAGAGAGAGAGAGAGAGAGAGAGAGAGAGAGAGAGAGAGAGAGAGAGAGAGAGAGAGAGAGAGAGAGAGACGTTACCGCATTTTTGCAGTAATTAAATGGATTACTATAAATCAACATTGAGCAGGATTTCTTTTTCATTAGGTTATTCAGAAATATGTCCACTACTGAGAATTTCGAATAGCACTAAACGCTAGAATAACAAGGATATCTAAAATGAAATACAAAAAAAAAAAAAGAGACATAACAATAAGATAAATTACTGAACACAGAGATCCTGCGCTAAATAAAACATTCATAGTTCTTCAAAACACGCCTTTCCGCCATTACAGAACGCAAATCAAATCTCAGAAAAAGTCTTATGTTGTGTTGCAGGATACAAATTGTAAGGCGACATTTTTAATTCAAGAGTAATCCGTCTGCCTTCGCCTGCACGGATCGATCAGAAGGCATTTCGTCTCGGAGCAGAGCTGGCGCCTTGACACACAACCCAAAACACCTGGCACATCAAAGGTGCACGAGTTGGTTGTAACCTGAGAACCGTGTATCAACAGGTGACCAACGCAACCGCTCGCTCTCCTGTGTCTTGCTAAACTAAGCATCCGTGTTTGTTGTTCTAATATCTACAATAGTTTTAATGTTTTCCTCTTGTTACGAGGAAGTAAATAGGTAGAAATAGGTCGGTATGTTTTATACAGGGACTGCCACGTGTAGGCCTAATGGCATTTTCCAGCTTTCCTTATTTTCTGACACTTTTTATGTTAACTTTTTTTTTTTTTTTTTCCTCGGTCAGGTAATTAGTTTTAAAGTTTTGCTCTTGTTGCGTGGAGGTAAACTGATGTAAATAGGTAGGTATGTTTTATACTGGGACTGCCACGTGTTGTCCTGATGGCTACGTGCAGCTTCACTTATTTTCTTTTTCTATGTTGGCTATTTTATTCTTTCATAGACCAGGCAATACAGGATAGCATTTTCTCTCTATAGTCAAAAGTTTAAGCTTTAAATATTAATATTCAATACCCGTAAAAAAAATAAATAAAGTATAAGGAAACTTTCAAGGCTTATAAAGTTTTCAAAAAATGGTATTCACTTTTAAACTTTTTACTTGCGCTTAAGACAAACTTTCCTAACCATAACTCACTCGTGTTTTTTTTTTTTTCCAGTACGACAATAGACAAAGCCAAGACATGTTGAATATATATTTTCTTAGCTTCAATGTATGTGTGTATGTCCTGGGACCTCATATTGACGAGCATATGTGGATCGAGTTCAGTTGTGGGGACAGTATCAGATGTAGGCAGAGTTCTTGAGGGCCGAGTTCAAGTTTAAGCTAGCTGAGTACAGGTGTGGGCCGAGCTTAAACGCGTCATAGCGTGGGTGTTGATAGCGTGATACACTTTGATAAGGCTTGTAGTAATTCTCTCTCTCTCTCTCTCTCTCTCTCTCTCTCTCTCTCTCTCTCTCTCTCTCTCTCTCTCTCTCTCTCTCTCTCCCTCTCTATCACCTGTACTCTACCATCAGCCACAAGAACCACATTCCAAGTATATCGCACACTAAAACATTCTTTGTAACAGTAGCACCCACTCCTCTTCCCTCCCTCCTTACTTACGTGTCTCCCTCCTTACTTCACTCCTCCCCACATTCCCTTCTCCGCTCCTCTTTTCTATATTACTTCTTCCCTAACAGTAATTAAAGGCTTAAGAAAGTACTGTGCTTCATTACTGAAATTGAAAGATAAGTGTTCTGAGACGAGTTACATGAGAGAATAAAAAATATGTTCAAAAAAGTATTCGTAAAAGTATTCGTAGTGAAGTCTGCGTGGTCAGAAGTAAAGATTAATTCTGGACTCAAGTGTAGTGAAGAACGTAAAAGATGTCGTACGGAAAAATTACTTGTGGGTGCTTTTTTCAGATTATACATGAGAGAGAGAGAGAGAGAGAGAGAGAGAGAGAGAGAGAGAGAGAGAGAGAGAGAGAGAGAGAGAGAGAGAGAGAGAGAGAGAGACTTTGACAGACAGAGATAGTGACAAAGTGACAGCCAGGCAGAGACAGAGACAGACAAACTGACAGAAAGCAAAGATGTGAATTAGGAAAAAATAAGTTACGATCTCAAGAAATTCTTTACACCGCTCCCCTCCCCCTTTCACACACACACACACACACACACACACACACACACACACACACACACACACACACACACCAAGCATTCACGAGATCTAATTCCTCGTGTGCGTAACCTTGTTTGCAAAATAGATGTACTGAGACAGGAATTCCCGGCGCCATCCTCCCTCTCCCTCACGTATGCAGGAGCGCACGCAGGCCCGACACGCTTAGGTAACAGTAGGTAATGAGGCCACAGGTTCCAGGGGCAGGTGAAAGTACAGGAAAGTAATGCTTTAAGATACAAAGTCCGCACGAAAGTAAAACATCCGCAACGCTAAATTACTGTCCCTGGGAAATAAGAGAAGAAAAAGTTAATTCAAGAAAAAAAAAAAAAATCCGCCACAACATGAAATTTAAAAGGGCTTCTGAAAATGTTAACACGAAAGAGGACAAGCTGCAGCATGATAAGAAAAAAAAATAAAGAACTAAAAAGCTTCAAGAAATTTTACACACACAAAAAAAAAAATTCAAGTAAACTGGCAATTAACATTTTTTTTCTCATCGTCTTTTTACACTCTCTCTTGAGCTGTTCAATGTAGGAGTACGAGTTGGCTAGTCCTGGCAATACTTGGGGAAGATAAAAGTGCAGAATGATATCTTGTAAGTTGCATTCGATTCACGAATCCGAAGATAACTTATTGAACATTTTTGTCATCCTTTATGTTACACTTCCTTTGAACTGTTCAACATAAGAGTATCTGAGTAACCCTGACGATATTTGAGGAAAGTAAAGATTAATATCTTGTATGTTAGTCTATTCAAGTCTCATAAGATAACACAATATTTTCCTCGTAATTTCTACACTTTTTTTTTATTATTATTCATTATAAGTGTACATGTAGAAGGTATTAACTAGTATCTTGCAATTGCGTTTTACTCAATGTGTCTTAATATCACTGACTTTCATTCATTGTTAGTTTGAAGACCAATAAGACAGAGCAAAGGAGAGACGCGGCGAAGCTCACACGATAATACGACACATACCACTTGAATCTTACCTTACTCACCTCGCTCAAGGTCTTCTCTTCAGCCGGTAATGGCCAGAGTTGCGTCATATGCCAAGGCAAATAGAATACATAATCGGAGTTGCTAGTACTATTCCCAGCATTTTACAGAGGAAAGCGTGGCCAACCTTTGAAAATATTAAATATTGGAATAAAGATGGGTTTTATCTCCTTGTACGTATATAAAGAAAAGAAAAGAAGAAGCAGAGAGAGAGAGAGAGAGAGAGAGAGAGAGAGAGAGAGAGAGAGAGAGAGAGAGAGAGAGAGAGAGAGAGAGAGAGAGAGAGAGAGGGAGAGAGACAGTAAGGTATTGGGAGGATCTTAGCGGCACGGAAGGGACATATTTATGGGGACATAACGCAGACATGTCCAGCACCGCCCCGCCGAGGACCAGGCCGCGGTGAATCAATAACAGCGCAGTTCACGGAGCTAATGTGCGAAGACCCTCCCGGCGACCTCCTGCCGCGGCCCACAGCGAGGCCATTACATGCACCCCTGACGCTAAAATCAATCCCTTGCACCCGTTTTGAAATGTTGTATGAAAAGTACCAATATATTGATAAACGATTCTATGGTTTATTATAAGAAAAAGTAAATAATGAAAGGAGGGTAAGGAATAAGAAGAGGAAATAGACAAAATGAAAGGAAAATATAATCATGTCATGTAAAAAGAAAACTGAATACTAGTAATTTGTGGAAACAAAATTCAAAAGTTCATTTGTAAAAACGAAAACAAATAAGCCAAAAAGAAACCGGAAGAAAGAAGATTATGTAGACAAAATGAAAGAAAAAAAAGAACTCAGTATTAAAAACTTATCATTATATCGCATTAAAAGAAAAATTTAAAACAAGTAACGTGTGGGAATACAATTCAACAGTTATTAGTAAAAAAGACAAAGCAAATACGACAAAAAGCACAGAAATAGAAGATAAAATAAAAGAAAATGGAAGATTAAAAAAGAAGAATGGCTCACTAATTAAAACCTATCATCATATCAGATTAAAAGGAAAATTAATTACCTCGCACACTGAGATAATGCTCGCAACATTACCAAAAAGAGTTTGTTGATTTAGTAATTACAGTTCGCGCTATTCACATCATCCACGACGGCTGCTCTTACTCTAAAAATATACACATTATCGTACCAGTCTCCAAGTCGCTGCAACGAGTAATTACACTTTGAATTCATAACTTTAAGTGGATGCAATTTATACATATTTATCACAATATATGCCTGACTTTATTTCCCGGAATTCTTGCCATATTTGTGAAACGGCGCTTCCTGTCTTGGTTCTAGTTTAAGAATAGCTCCATGTTTCTGCCTGCGCACACACACACACAAACACAAAGATAAGATTAGATTATTTTACTGACCGAAGCATCCATTAAATTTACAAGTTTATGAAAGTAGTTCAGTATTAAAAGCTATACAATTCTGTAACATCTTTTGGCAGTACACACACACACACACCACACACACACACACACACACACACACACACACCACACACACACACACACACACACACACACACACACACACACACACACACACGAATAACAATGCTCACTCACAAACAGGTCAAGGATCCCCGTTACTCGTTACACGTAAGCCACAAAACCTGAACCACCACAAGTTAAGGAGAATCGTTTGCCGCCACACAGGAGCGACCCTCCCTCGAGGACCCAAAGAAACAAACGTCTCGGGGACAAGCGGAGTGACGGACGAGGCCAAACGCACGGCTCAGGTGACCCCTATTACTTTGAACTCTAAGGTGATAACGTTACTCCAGCACACGCAAGGTGACTGGATGGTATATATGAAAGGATGTAGGGGTTGGATCGGCCTGGACGGGGCTTGGCGGTGTCTTGTAGAGGATTAGATGGACGGAGGAAAGGACTAAGTGTGAGGTGTTGAGTCTCCAGACAGTGCAGGGCAGATTAGAGACAAAAGAAAGACTAGAGATGGGAATGGAGAAGCGAAGGAAAGGAAGGAAAGGAAGGGGGAGGGGAAGGAATGGGAGAGGAATGGAAGGGAAGGGAAGGGAAGGAAGGGAAGGGAGAAGTGAAAGAAAGGAAATACAAGGAAACAGAAAGCAGAGAAAAGGAAGGAAAGGGAAAGAATGGAAAGGAAGTAAATAAATGGGAATGGAATGGAAAAGGAAATGGAAAGGAAAGATAAAAACAAAAGTACATGAGAGCAAAACAAAGGGAAGGTCGAACAGTACACTACGGTCATCAGTTAGCTCTCCTGCTCCTTCTTCTCCTCTTTCTCTTCCTTGTCTTCCTCCCTCAATAGATTACCCATGAGGCTCTTGATCCTCGTGGGCCGCAGTTGGATCAGTGTGACGTCACGTTCATGCGGCGCGTCATGCACGGCACCACACGGCGCGACAAACACGAACACAGAGGCAAATCGAACACAAGCCTTAAGTCAACTCAAGTGGGCGACCAAGCATGTTTTCTTTCGATCTTATTATTTGAGCTTTTGGAGCTTGATACTGGGGAAAAGTATGAACCATTTTTTTTTTCTTTTTTTTTCTGTCCTTTTTGTTTGGTTAAGTAAGTAAAATACAGAAAATGATGAAGTGTTACGTCAAGCCCCAAAAGTGCGATATATTTTCATCTAATAAATATAAAAGCAAAAACGTCCTAATGGCATTCTAATGATACCCGTTACCAACTTTAGAATGCGTAATGCCTTCGTGCAACCCACTTAACTCAATAAGAGAAATTGATCAGATTGAATTGTATGGTTTCCAGCACCAAGCTAGCTACAAAAGACAGATGTCTCACTTCCACATAAACACGTGTAAAACAAGCAAACTATTTGATTAGTAGGTGGGTGAGTAGATTGGTTTTCTTTTTTAACCAAGAATTACACGTCGATTATGGACTTTTTGACAATCTACCAAGCTGGTGCTGGTGGTGGTGGTGGTGGTGTGGCGCAGAGACCTGATACGAGGGTGGCGTGTGGCGAGGGAGGAGTCGGGTTGGCGGCGGTGGTGGTGGAGGGGAGGGTGGTGGAAGACGGCGTTAGCAAGGAGGAAGGAAGGAGGAGGTGGTGAGGGTGGTGGTAATGGCTGGGGGAGAGAGAGTGAGTGGAGGGAGTGAGTGGAGGGGAGTAGCGGGAGTCTCACTTGCCAACACCTCCACTCACTCACTCACTGCCGCGTGTGGTTCTGACGAGTCCACTGCCTTCGTTGCCCCTCCGTCACCCCTCCGCCGCGCCCTTCTCCCGCGCCCTCAGCTCCCCGGGGCATTCGGTGAGGTCTCTTGCCCTAAAAACGCTGTTGACGCTGGAGGGGAGAGTGTAAACAGACACAAACAGACAGTTAACAGTGTGGTCATCATACTACCCAGTGTTTACGAGTGTTTTCTAGTGACGTGTTGATGCAGTGTAGAAAAAATATCTTGTTTGTGTTGGTAGTATCTTTCTGTGATGTGTGGAGTGTGGGGTGTGAGTGTAGCAGCCAAGTGTTGCCTTACCGAGGACTGGTGGGTTATAGAGTGACTGTAGGCCGTGATGTGTGTGTGCTAACTTGTGTCTACCCGAACTGGAGTCCTTTGTTTGTGGTAACATCGTGTGGATTGTTTACCTCGACAGTGTAGTGATAATCTGGAGCTGTTCTTTGTGTGTGGATGCAGTACATACTCTCATTACTATCATGGGCTACTTCTTTTTTTTTATGTGGGTACTGGGAGCATTTCGTTCTTGTAGCAGTGTTTGGTTCCTCTACATTCAATACACAGTGACACACCATTCATTTCTAACATAACATATAAAGTTCGAAAATACAAGTACTGGTAATTCCAAGGCATTCGTGGCTCACCTCCCATGATTCACATCTACACCACCTAATTATCAACCAGGCGCTCCCCACACCTGCCTACTCTGTCACCGCTATGCCCCTAACCACGGCTCCAGCACCTCGTTCCCTACCTCGCTGCCCTCGCCTCCCATGTCCGTGCTAAGACAAGAATGTGAGGGGAAAAAAATCATAATTTCTTGCTGCCTTCTGAGTACTGTCCCCGGGCAACAAGCGTCACCCGGGCTACCGTGTACACTGAGGGCGGACTGAGGGAGGCGGGGAGTGTCCAGCAGAGGCGAGGACAACAACGGAGTCTGTCAAGGCAACACACACGCCATCAAGGACTTTATTTGAACAAGGACACATATAAACACCGTCATGAACACAACCACAAACACAAACACAAACAAACACACACACACACACACACACACACACACACACACACACACACACACACACACACACACACATACACACACACACACATCCTCCTCCTCCTCCTCACTCTCCTTCTCCACCCTTCCACCTCCACACACGTAAAAACACACGCCCACGCCCGCCACCCCAGACACGCAGCACGAACGAGGCGTCCCCCAGCTTACAAGGGCGTGCAGACCCCCTGGCTCTCTAACTTGGGGATTGCGTGGAAGGAATGTGGGTGTAGAAGAACACTAAGTTTAATTATTTATGCCCCAAGTATGAACGGAGCCTCAGTATACAAGACTCAACTGGAACTTGCACTTCTTTCTTCCCTCCCTTCCCTCCTTTCCCTCCATTCCCTCCCTCCCTTCCCTTCCCTTTCCTAAAAAACAACTCTTCTCCTCACCTCTTCGAGCACTCACTTCCTCTTCTCTCTTCCTCCTAACACCATATTTCCTTCCCTCTCCTCCTCTTTTCCTCTAGACACCTAATCTTTCTTACTCTCTCTTCTTCTTGCAGTGTATTTTTCCTATCCCTGTAATTTGCCCGCCTTTTCTCCTCCTCCCTTCTGATCTGATACGTTTCCTCGTCTCTGCCTCTCATCACTCAGTTTTACCTCCATCCCTCTTCCAGTTGACAATTTTTCCTCCCTCCTCCATGCACAACCCGCCTTTTTCTTCCCTCCCCTCTTGCGGCAGATACCTTTTCTTCTTCCTTCGCTGTTTAAACACTCATTTCCTCTCTCCCTTCTCTGAAAACGTATTCTTTCCTACTGTTTTTCCTCCTCCTCCTCCTCCTCCTCCTCCTCCTCCTCCCTTGCAGTCATCTCCCACCACGACCCTCCCTCTCCCTTCACATACTTCACTATATTTCTTCCTCACTCCAATCATCTGATCACACGCACAGCTTTCCTCCTCCTCCTTCTCCTCCTCTTTCCTCCTTTTCCAGCAAAACGATTAACCTCCTTCGCTATCCTCCACGTGTTACATATTTTTTTTTTCCTCTCATTTGTCTCTAAGTATCTCCAACTATAACCTTCTTCTCTCCTTCTTTCCTTCCTTCGTTACCTCCAGGAGTTCTCTATTCCTTCCCTCTTCAAGTCTCAAGTCTCTATGCACATGTTTCCCTCCTGTTCCCTCCCTCTCTCCCTCCCTCACGTCTGCAGTTCCTCTCCCTCATCAGTGTCACTCGTTTGTCTTCTCTTTCCCTCATTTCATCGACTAAGCCTCAAATTCACTTCCTCCTCATGTGGCCTGATTTTCGTATTTTTTTCCCTCCCTCCTTCCCATCTTTCCTCCTGCAGTAGGCGTGTGGTGTGGCGTGGCCTAGAACGTCACACAGCGGCGCACACACACAGGCACACACACACACACACACACACACACACACACACACACACACACACACACACACACACACTACTAATTGAACTCTCTATATCATCATCATATGCTGCTTCTTCTTCTCTTTCTTCTTTTTCCTATTTTTCTTCCTCTTCTTCCTAACTTACTTTCCCACTACTTGATATTTTCCTTTGTATCTTCTCATAGAAATTTCTCTTTTATTTTTATTTCTTTTCTTCCTGCATCTTTTTTTTTTCCTTTGTTGAACTCCTAATTTTTCTTTTATCTTTGCGTCTTTCTTTACCACCATTCTTCTCCGTGTTTTTTTTTCTTATGTCTTCGTATTATCTTCCACAGTTTACTTTCTAACCTTCCCTTCTTGTCCCTTAACTCGTTCTTTCAAATATCCAACCACTGACAATTACGTGGCCTTGAAAATAAAAAGAACTTGGCTCAATTTTTTTTTCTTTTTTTTTCTTCTGCTTCTTAACTTTTAAAACGTCTTTCCCTCTGGTGATGGAAGTGAGTGGGGCTCCTCTTTCACCTTCCCTCCATTCCTCAACTCTCCCTCTCAGCCCTTTCATCAACTGCATCCACCCTCTTTCAAATCTCCCTTCCCTTCACGTCTTTCCCTCAGCTTTTCCTCCTTTTGTACTTGTTCTGTATTTTTGTATATTCATGCCTCCCTATTTTATCCCCCCTCACTTCTTGTACTTTCCCTCTTCCTTGTCCATGAAAAGTAAAATAAAAAGTAAAATAGCCTTCCTCTTGCGGTCTTCCCCATGCTTCCTCCTCCTCCCCTCTCCTTCTCTTCACCTTCACTTCACGGTCATTACTTCTTCCTTACTTTGCACCTTGAAACATCCATCCTTTCATATTCTTGCGCGTTACTCCTCTCACTTGCTCCCTCCTCTTCCCTCTCTTTACCTCTTCCATTTCAATTCTCATCTCAAAACAGACTTACTTTTTTATCTTCTTTCCCTTAGCTTTCTTCCCTTACCTCACACTTCACTCCCCTCTCATATTTTCTCAAAATTAGGTATACTCTTTCCCTCACTGCACTCTCTTTCCTCTCCTGTCTGTTTCCTCTCCTCATCCTATTCTTTATGTGTTCTGTTTCACCTGCTGTGCCCGTCTTTTGACCTTCACCTGCCCCTTACTTTCCTCGCCTCTCCTCACTTCCCTGTATCGAGTAGTGGCCCTTTCAAAACACAAGGTGGTATGGGCAGCTAGCTCCACCCCCTTAGCACATGCAAGGACCGACACACACACACACACACATACACACACACACACACACACACACACACACACACAAACATACGAGTATATATGTACATACACACACGCATGTACACACACACACACGTACATACACGTACATGATGGTATCTTACATGTACACGGCAAACGCACGCACACATGAAAGATTAAGTCAAACAATCCGACACACACACACACACACACACACACACACACACACAAGGACACAAAGCAATCACGTCCCGCCCTAAACATAAGACAGTAAAGCTCCATTGGGTTACATAAAGGAGAGGAACCCACTGCGTTTTCATAATAACCTCAACCTGGAGGCGCGCCAGCATTCTGTCTCCCCCGTGATGGTTATTGTGTTCCTTACTCCTTCTTAACACTCATCCACGACTAGACTCACTAACTCACTGGCAGAAACTGGCGCAATAATTACAAGGCCAATGCACGCTATTAACAAAAAAAAAAAATACTCACAAAAGAAGAAAGGTTGAAGTTATCAGACTATCGATCACCAATATTACTTGAGAGAAGGGATAAAAAAAATAATAAAAAATACAATAAAAAAATCGTCTTGTTAAATTTAATCGCCATTCCTCGAGAGACAAAAGGAAAAAAGTGAACAATAAGGAAAAAATAGTTTAAAAATTTGTATTGCTAAATTAAATCGCCATTCCACGTGAGACAAAAAGAAAAATAAAGGTGAACAACAGAATAAAATCATAAAAAATAATAACCATGTTAAATCTAATCGCTATCTTTCGAGAGACAAAAGGAGAAAGGCGAACAAAAGGGACAAGAATAATGTAAGAGATGATTCACGACGTATTAAATCCTACAGTCTTTCAGTAAAATGCATTCAGGACTCGTTTGACACCATCAGTTTATTCATTCATTAGCCACATGTCCCAGATACCTGGTGCAGTGGGGGGTCAGGGAGGAGCAAGGAGAGGGGGAAGCAGTGAAGAAGTGAAGGTAAAGGAAGGTGTTGGATTATGTAAAGGAGGAAAAAAATGAACGTTTTAAAAAATGGAAAGAATGAGAGAGAGAGAGAGAGAGAGAGAGAGAGAGAGAGAGAGAGAGAGAGAGAGAGAGAGAGAGAGAGAGAGAGAGAGAGAGAGAGAGAGAGAGAGAGAAACAAAAACAGCGAGAGACTGAGAGAATTAGAGAAATTAATCAGAACAGAATAAACAGTAAAAAAAAATTCTGGTTACATAATAATATAAACAAAGGAGATAAAAAAAAACATAAAAACAAACACTACGATTAAAACATACGTTGCTACTGACACACTGACACACTCCTTCAGACTTCCACACACACGTATATTTAGGATTATTCGTATAGGACTGCCACACAATTTCATTTCTAGCGCTGCTTTAAGATTCACGGTTATCCAAAAAAAAAAAGTGTGTGTGTGTGTGTGTGTGTGTGTGTGTGTGTGTGTGTGTGTGTGTGTGTGTGTGTGTGTGTGTGTGTGCGTTGTAATCGACCGTCGACATGAATTAAGAAGCGTACATGTGTTCTGAGACGTGGCTGGAATATCTTATGACTGTGTGTGTGCATGTGTGTCTGTGTGTGTGTGTGTGTGTATATATATATATACTACATGCACTAGAACACTCATAACGAGCAAAAATCCAATTACAATAACTCTAATATTGCATAACACTTTGTTTACTCCTTGCCACCTGTGGAAAACAAAACTGATAACTCACACGAACGAATTCCGCAAGTCAAGATAAAATCTACTTAAATACACACACGAAAAGCACGAAGATGATAATGATGATAATGATGATGACGATGATGATGATGATGATAATGATAATGATGATAGTGGTGGTGGTAAACAAACAAACGAACTACCATCAACACCACCATCAACAACAAAAATAACAACAACAACCAAACCAAAACCACCACAACAACAACAACCACAACCATAACAACACAACACAACACAACAAAAACAACTAATAGACTAGCAACACCTATACCAACAACAACAACAAGACAAACACTACAAACACCATCACTACCACCACCGCAAACAACATCAACACCACCACCACCACCACCACCATTACCACCACCACCAACAACAACAGCAGCAGCAGTAGCACAACAACCCTTCCAAGGATAAATATAGTCATTCTCATGCATTTCTCAAAGTGCTATGTGCCTGCCAAGTCACGAAGACGACATTAATCAGACACCCTTCTCGATCCCCATTCCAAGACTCTCCAGATTCTTACTAAATGGACATCAAACTCGTACTTCCTTTGTTCCTCTTCAGCAAATAGACAGAGAAATATTAGACAATGCAGTAAGTCACGGGGGAGGAGGAATGAGTGAATGGAGGGATCTTGTTACCTGAAATGGTCTATGTTTTACACACCTGAGAGTTTATCTTAAATTACTCCAAAGATCACACGTGGAAGGTAAATATAGCAAGAGAGAGAGAGAGAGAGAAAGGGGGTTGTCGGACTGGAAGGAAGATAAGCAGTAAAAACAGAGAAAGACAAGGAAGTAAATAGGCAAAGAGGTAGGGAAGTGAGCAACGATAGAAAGGAGAAAGAATGAAGGAGCAAAATATTAATAGTATCCCTAAGTAAAGCAATTATGGAAGTGGAGTGTTATTAATGTGTGTCAGTATCAATAGTTTATGAGGCACCAGATTGTTGTCTTTGGAGGTAAGTCATGGCCACCTGAACCTTAATAACAGCAAAGCAGACGAGAGTTGTTTGAGTTCTTTTCAAGGACGAATAGAGACAGGCAGATTATTATCAAAGAAAAGAAAAAAAAACCGTGTCTGTATGGTTGTGTGCCTGTCAGTCAATCTTTTCATATTTTACCTCTCTCTCTCTCTCTCTCTCTCTCTCTCTCTCTCTCTCTCTCTCTCTCTCTCTCTCTCTCTCTCTCTCTCTCTCTCTCTCTCTCTCT
>NC_087174.1:6362500-6372500 GCF_035594125.1 Scylla paramamosain
TCCCACCTGACCCTTACTCACCTCTCACGCTTTCCAGAAAACTCCTCTCTCTCTCTCTCTCTCTCTCTCTCTCTCTCTCTCTCTCTCTCTCTCTCTCTCATCATCTCTCTCTCTCTCTCTCTCTCCTCTCTCTCTCTCTCTCTCCTCTCTCTCTCTCACTCTCTCTCTCTCAGCTCCTTGGTGGTAAAGTATAAACATGCTAAGTATAAAATATTACACACCACGTGGTTTACTCTCTTTGCCACGCACATGACATTAAGGCAAATATTTAACGTCTTTCCTGGTTGTCTCATTCCCCTTCTGTCATATCAAGTAATGGCCTCCTGTTTTCCCTCCAAGCTTTTAACACACTAGAAAAAAAAAAGTGTGAAGAGTGAAGACACAGTAAATAGCAAGTGATTCCGGGAAAAGCGCGCTTTCATTGACTTTTCAAGGTAACTTCCAGCGCCGTGTTGAGTGCGCAACCAAACGCTCCATTAATTTCATAACAGATAAGGAAATAAAACAAGCACATATTTATTCGCGAATATGTGTGGTGTGTGTATGTGTGTGTGTGTGGTGTGTGTGTGTGTGTGTGTGTGTGTGTGTGTGTGTGTGTGTGTGTGTGTGTCTGGGTGTTGTGGGGGTGATGGTGGGGGTTTGCAGAAAAATGAGATTGCATTCCTAACTTTTTTGTTGCTGTAAATGTAGTGTGTGTGTGACTGAGTGTGTGTGTGTGTGTGTGTGTGTGTGTGTGTGTGTGTGTGTGTGTGTGTGTGTGTGTGTGTGTGTGTGTGTGTGTGTGTGTGTGTGTGTGTGTGTGTGTGTGTGTGTGTGTGTGTGTGTTCCCCAGGAAGTAATTCTCTGTACGTCACGTGGGGGGAAATAACATAACTCATACTTGTTCGTTCGCTTCCTTTTTTCTTTACACACACACACACACACACACACACACACACACACACACACACACACACTATGAAGTCGAGATACACAGTCACTTCCTTCGTGTTATAGAGAGGAGAGAGAGAGAGAGAGAGAGAGAGAGAGAGAGGAGAGAGAGGAGAGAGAGAGAGAGAGAGAAGAGAGAGAGTGAGAGAGAGAGAGAGAGAGAATGAAGGAGTACGTAATGGTGATGGGGAGTAAGGATGAGGGAGGAGTGCCCAGGCGTGGCGGCTCCCTAGCTCCCCGCCTCACGCCGGGGTGCGCCACTAATGCCTGCAGGTGCTGGGGACTAAGAGGATAGAGGCCGAGTCTTTGTTTTCGTAGCACGAGGGAAAAAACTTCACCAGTTTTGCTGCCCCCGAAATTCTCTTCTTCAGTATGTTTACGTCAAACACACCAAAAAATAACACTCGTGGGCGTCGATGACGCACACAACTGTTGTGTTCCCCACGTGGTTTTTGCTGTGGTAATTATCATTTTTGTGGTTCTACAGGAATAAGAATAAATATCATACATGTTACCGCCTCACCTCAAACTGCTGACTTTTACTCTCCCGTGGAAAGCAAACACACTAAGCAAAATCTGAGGCAAAGAGCGCCAGGACAAAGACCATTAAGGCAAAACATTAAATAGTGAAGCACGGCCGAGCCCGATTAGTGGTCTTTTAAACCTGAAGCGGACATGAGGTGATGTAGCGACCACCGGTGGCCTGGACGGCCCCTGGCCCCGCCATGGTGCCCCAGCCCGCCAGCCCCCGCGTCGCGGCAACATGTAGCCAGCTCGGTGTGTCCACAGTGACCTTGGACGGGTCGAGGGAGTACTGGTCGGCCATGTACTCCCGGCCAGTCCTGGCACCGTCCTGCCACGGGCGGTGCGCTCAGGGCCAGGATCCGGCCAGGGGTGAGGGGCCAGGCCCCGCCATGAGACGGAGGACTAGACAATAAAACAGTAGTGGAGACAGAGTAGCTCCGCGCGAGCACCGCCATGCAGGCTGCCGGACTACTCAAGGAACGGACGAGCCATGACACGCACCTCAACAGCCGGCGGGGGTCAAGGCCCACCGGCCCATGGCCAAGCCGGTGCTGGTGGCCACCATTACGCAGGACAACTCCAACGTGGCCACCATCAACAGGGAGGCCTCGGATGGCATGAATTGGATCACCACTAGAGTCAAGGTAGGTCAGCCGACATTCAGGGTTGTTCTTTCATTCACTCAAACAATATGACGAGGTACTGTGGCTCACGTGGTTCACTCGAAACACAACGGACGGGTCAACAGCACGAGGCGGCCCGGCCACCGCGTCCCACCAGCAACAGGTTAGAGAAGCAGGTCACGCCACCACACAGGATATGGGACAGGCGCGTGGGGCATCAATAGGCCGCCAGCAACACTTCCTGCCTCTCCCCTCACAACACGCCTCCCTCACAGACCTCATCACACTTTTACAGCACCATCACCCTCCCCACGACATCTCTGTATTCAATTCCTCATGGCACTTATATACACACATATACACATAATCAGATTCAGATACACACACACACTCACACACACACACTCACACACACACACACACACACACACACACACACACACACTTCTGCTGATTACAAAAAAGACCTAGATTAGTGAAGGAATTCCAACACACACAAACACACACACACACACACACACACACACACACACACACACACACACCCGGAAATACCACTGATGACCAGGACGATCAGGCAAGGACACGCAAGACGCCGGAAGGGAGAAGGAGAGGGGGAGAGGGGATGTATCTAAACACGAGATGGGTTCAGCAGGAGAGAGTAAGACTAAAGAGCTTTACATTAGGACCACTCAAAAGGGCAACGCCAACGACGATTCAATCCACACTTCCTATACTTTCTCCTAACAAGAGCAGCAGCAGTAGTAGTAGTAGTAGTAGTAGTAGTAGTAGTAGTAGTAGTAGTAGTAGTAGTTAGTAGTAGTAGTAGTACTAGTAGTAGTATGTTTATTGAATACGGAATCAGAAGCTTAGCAAAATTTCCATTGAAAGTACATACAAAATGGTCCAAAATAATACATCTATCCTCATACCTATTAACAAAACACACACACACACACACACACACACACACACACAAACACACACACACACACACACAAACTGTACTCGAATCAACCTTTTTTATTAGTGTTTCTCGTGCCCTTAATCTTGCCACGCCCCATCCAGTGCCATTTACCCTGATCCCTGATTACCCACCACTTGACCTACTCCTCTACTCCTCCAGTCTCTAATGCAAATTCTAATCACCTTCCTCGCCTCATTTGCTGTTCTAAGGTAACAACCCGCCAGGGTAAGCGCTGGGTCCTCGTGAAAAAACATTAGCACATTAACTTCTCTGGAATTCAACCCAACACGTAAATTCAAGGCGGTGGTATGCATTGCCGTTTAGTGTAATCAGGTTCGTGTCACTCGACCGCACGCAGACCGAAGGGAAGGGAATGTTGCAAGATTCGACGAAAATCCTTAACAGCATAATGAAATATGTGCCAGTCTTGCAGTGCTAATCGCTCGCCCAATACAAACACAATTTATACGTATGTACTTACGAACATCAACATTACACTATATTATAAGCGAAGTATTCTTGTAGTCCTTGGGAAACCAGGTGTGTATCTATAAGCTAATTGTATATTATTGTATTTATAAGCTAATTAAGGTATACTTGCTCTATCATTTCATTTTTTTTCTGAACTAAGAAGTGGAAAATGCAGGATAAAAATGAGAATTATGTATCATTTTCAATTCCTACAAGTTTGAGAACCTTCTTTTTATTATTTTGCAACTTCCGTAACACACGTAACAACAATACAGGGGAAGCAACAAAGTTAAAGCTTGTAATTACCCAGTAGTTTATTCACGAATCACGAAAATCCGTCGAGGAAGTAATAATTGTGTCACGTGAGGCAAAGAACGTACCACATCCAAAAGGCTGAACTCTTTCACTTCTAGACAAGCTTTCCTGTAATCACCCACGTTTATTAACTTGGAATCTTGTACTAATCTCTTAAATAAATACTGTAGCTTTGAAAAAAAAAATTACCTCCGAGTCTTTCTTTCTGAGTGTCGATGCAACAATTTTCTCACAGAATTCTGAATGTTAACAGAAGAATTAACCTCTACAATATACCATCAGTGCATTGCTTGAAACACTAACCTTACCCAACCTAACTCCGGCACTTAAGCTGAAAACAGAACTCCAATTACATATAAAGTTGCAAAAGCGTTCACTTAAAGCATTCACATTGCTAAGTGGCCAATATTTCTTAAACTTCTTCGTGTTGAAAGACATTTGCTGCTGTGCACTTCAGCGCTACTCCCAGGACGCGAACCCTTCTTAATGTACTACCCGGAACAATTTGTCACGTGTCTGTGTGTAAGTCTTCACCACGGAGTACGCAGTTTGAAGTCCTATAATAACTTGCAACACTAATTTTTCATGATAAGTGTAACCTCCTTCGAACGTGTTGGCAAGTCTTGCTCCACACGCCCTCTCCCCCCCCCCCATCACATACACAAAGGACAATTAAGATGTGTGCAAGATTCATCGATTTCCCCTCACACTGATACCAAGACCCATATTACTTCCCGCCCACAGTGGCTTCTCTCCCTCCCTCCCCGCCTCCCCTTCAACTGTTCTCTCCCTCCTGTCACTATTTCCTTCTCCCCGTCTCCTGTACCCTATTCTTTTTATACTTCTCTCCTCCCTTCGTCTCATTCTTTCTCCCCACTTTCACCTGCTCCTCTCCTCCTCCTCCTCCCTCCCCCTCACTTTCGTGTATGAAAAATAACTGAAAGAAAAAAGTCTCCCTGTAATATTTAAACCTCGCTGTCCTAAAAGTAGAGCAGGTGAGAAAAGTAAGGTGGTGGTGGTGGTGGTGGTAATGGTGGTGGTGGGTGGTGGTGGTGGTGGTAGTAGAGGTGGTGGTTGGAGTGAGAAACCAGGAGAAAGTTAATGTTGTTGTTGTTGTTGTTGTTGTTGTTGTTGTTGTTGTTGTTGTTGTTGTTGTGGTAATGGTGGTAGTGGGTGTGATGGTGGTAGAAGGGAGCGGGTCGATACCATCACGTGTTTTCAGTGTTAGTGATGCGTAGGTCATGTTTATCAATACTGAATTAGGTACTGCATCGTAAGTACTTCTCTCTCTCTCTCTCTCTCTCTCTCTCTCTCTCTCCTCTCTCTCTCTCTCTCTCTCTCTCTCTCTCTCTCTCTCTTCCAGTTTCTTACAGTTTATATACTATCTTTTTGACATTCAACAATAACAAAATACAACTTTCTACACTTTGTCCAACTTAACATGAGTTCCTCAAACTGCCTCATTATTTTACATTCGAAAACAAACTCAACTTCTAATAAAAAGACGAAAAAGAAACTTGTCAAAAGAAAACATTCAAAGTATTTAGACTTCCTTAGCCTTTCATGGGGAAAAAAAATCAAAAGAAAAGACAAAAACATTGAAAATAAACCCTAAAATAATTTCAGAGATAATGATGATAGTGATAATTTGTTTATGCCATCCTCCACACTCACTTCAACACTCTGGCTGTAGTTATTTTAGTATGTCCTTTGCACGGAAGTCACTCTTAATAGTGCGTTGTACTATTCTGCACATTCTCTTCAGTACTCTCCTCTTGAAATAACTTTACATGGCTCTGTCCAGTGTATAGTCTCTCATATTATTGCGTTCTACTATTCTGCACACTCTCTTCAATACCGTCCTGTCGTAGTTACAAGGCTATGTACAGAGCATAGTCTCTCATGTTATTGTCTGTGTGTTGTTCTGGTGAAGAGAGCATCAGCCTTACCCTAAGTGACGCAGAAGGAGAACAGACACCAAGAGACGTGCGGGGGCGATGGCTTACCTAAAGGGGATCGCTTTGTCCTCCCGCACTTGAATGGTGGACGGAATAAGGAGAAGAGTTCACGTGGATTTATAATTTCTTCACACACACACACACACACACACACACACCACACACACACACACACACACACACACACACACACACGAAGGCACGCATGGCAACGCACGACATGAATCAGTCCTGGTAGGCTTTTCCCACTTCCCTCTCTCGCCTGAATCGCAGCCGTGCAAATTAAATTATACATGAAAAATGCCAATTTTACACGGGGATTCTGGCCTTGATCCGGCTTACCACTTAAAGAGAGATGCATCACAACTGCTGTGAGGGATGCAGCTATCATGGAGAGGGATCGTCTTGAAACCTCGGAAACCAGGCCATTAACAGCGTGAACAACTAACAAGATAATCTGCTTAGCATAAAACCCAACAACAAGTACAGTGAGCGTTGAAAAATCCATGTATTTCATTTAACTCACCAACAGAACTCGCATAAACAAAGCAACGCGTGAAATATGTTGGTCCCCCATGTAACACGTTTTCTCTGGATCCGGTCGTGCCCGTTTTCTGTGTCGGGCGAGGTGGAGGTTGTCTATTGATCAAGCGTGAGTATTTAAGAAGGTTGCCTTGTGATTTCCCTCAACTTGTCCTCACCTTATTAGCAGTCTACAGAGTTATGACCTCGACACATATCAATGAACGCCATGAACGAGATAAGCAAAAAAGAAAAAAATATCTAACACTGCTAATATGAAACAAATTATTTCAACTATGGGCAACACTCTGGCGACAACTTTTAGTAAAAATACCCGATGAGTCAGAAATTTGACGACTCACTACCCCTATTACCATCACCAGCCTCTGTGACTCACTGCAGGACAAAGGAAGCCACACCCAAGCCTGATAGTGAAACGTGGCATACCGGGTCCGTAGAGTTCAAGTTACTGCATTTCGTCTGTTTTTTTTCCCCTTACCAGTGCGCTACTCCAAGTAATTTTTCATAGATCGTGAATATATGTACAAGTTATTTTACCCATGCCACAGCGACATCTGCAATGAAACCTGGAACAACAATACTATAGAGTTTATGCTTCCATGACCACCACAAGTCGTATTTCTGTAAACGACTCCAAGTATTTTTCACGCAACAATTCATACATCATTCAGGCATCTCTTCCTGACTTTCACATCATTCATTATCTACATTGTAATTGCTATAATTATTCCATAATTACGATATTGCAAGCCTATCTTTCAAATAATTGATACATTATTTAGCGTAAGTAGTAAAATTTTTAAAACCTTGAGTAAGAGAAAAGTAGCCAAGGACTTCTTTGTGGCATCGACCTTCATGTCACACTTAACATTTAACTAACCTAACCCTTCAACACCAAACAACATGGTGAAAAAAAAAATATTCAAAACACTCATTTATTTTGACGCACAACAAATCTCATCAGTTTCATTAATACATCTTTACTTTTAATAATAAATCCAAATAACACAAACCGCCATACCTTGCAAAAAGTAAAATAACAAAGGAGAAAGAGAGATTTATGCCGACAATCCTTCCCTGTCATGGCCACAAAATTCTGCACTGAAATAGCTGAGTCACCACCAACATACTTTGACATTTTCTATTATGCTTTCGCTGAAGAAAACGACATCACACTACTGGGAGCTGCGGTAAATATCTCATGGATATCGGGACCAGGAAGAGAGTGTCTGAACTGTAAGTCTTCAGCACAGCATTTAAGGACTTCTGCCATCGAGATACACACTGTAACTATATTCTTTGGTATTCTGACAATGGTCCATCTAGAATACGCTATTATAACCCAAGGAAGATTAGTGCAATACGAATAATTGAATTACACGAGCCAAGGGGAGGCTACACACACAGGAATGAAGAAGAGAGCTCGTACATATTCCTTTCCATATTGCTCTTTTAATTTCTATATTTTAACCTTATTTTCCATGTCATTTCTCGATTTGTTTTTCTTTTATTCATTTCACCTTACCACCTTATCAATTCCCAGCGTGGAACAACTTACAAATAATGACCTGGAATTGTACAACCATTCAGATCTTCTCGTCAGTGTGTGGGAAGGTCCTTGATTCAGCCAGCCAGACGGCGCACTGTTACTTTGCTTTATATCCTTCGTGAATAAAGGCGAGGCACAGTAAAGATGTTCCAGCCTTCGTAGTTTCAGTAATGATTAATATCTCACTTACTGACACGAGAGAGAGAGAGAGAGAGAGAGAGAGAGAGAGAGAGAGAGAGAGAGAGAGAGAGAGAGAGAGAGAGAGAGAGAGAGAGCATACCCAATAGGCCAATCGACAGCCACCTCAATTTATTTCCCCTCCCTTTGTGATACCTGTCAGTTGCTCTTCTCCCTTCGTACATATCGGAAACTCGGCCTTGAGATTACAAAACGAGCTTCCGGGGTCACCAGGTCACGGTAAAAGCTTCATAACGCCTCTGTTCAACGTGTCCGGGCCCGCAGAGGTCATGGCCATGCACTCGCGTTGAAAAAAAAATAAAGGAAAAAGAAAACAGAAAAATGAAATTGCTCTAAACTACATTTGCTCACTTAGAAAAAAAGATGCACAGATGGTTATTAGAGCATGTGAGGTTGTGCATTGTGTGTGTGTGTGTGTGTGTGTGTGTGTGTGTGTGTGTGTGTGAGTGTGTGTGTGTGTGTGCAAATAGAAAAACCAATTCCACCCAGCATATGTAAGTAGACTAGGCAGGATGTGACCTAGAAGAGTGTCTCGCTTTGTTGCCTTTTCACGACACGCAGAGCTTAAGATCGCCCTCGCATGCCACTCCTGCATGACCTGCGTGTACGTGGGCTAATCAAAACAGACACTCAGACACACACACAGCAACAAAACCACTAAACACAGGCACACACACACACACACACAGGCTTGGACACACAAAAAACGGACGTAGACTAAACAAAACATAAGAAATATCTTGAGATGACACCCCTGGAGACGAGATTGGTGTGTGAGGTGCATTATTACAAGTCGGAACGAGTCTTCATCCCGTCAGGCGCGTGTTGGGGATACCGGAGAGGGATCAGCCAGGCCACGCTTAATGTTTCTGTAGTGTGTGGGCGACCCTGTCTCTTTCCTTCTATCCTTGCTCGCTTGCTTGAGGCGCCAGTAGCGTGTGGGCGGTTGCGAGGCAAAGGCAGAGTTAATAAAGCGAAGAGTGAGATGGCGTGTGTGTAATTGTGAGTGTGTAGAGCCCTGTATAGTGTGTGTGTGTGTGTGTGTGTGTGTGTGTGTGTGTGTGTGTGTGTGTGTGTGTTATGCTGCTGCCATGGCCACGCCCTCTGCGACACGCTATGACCGAAGAACTATTCTCTCTCTCTCTCTCTCTCTCTCTCTCTCTCTCTCTCTCTCTCTCTCTCTCTCTCTCTCTCTCTCTCTCTCTCTCTCTCTCTCATCTCTCTCTCTCTCTCTCTCTCTCTCTCTCCTAGAACACACACACACACACACACACACACACACACACACACACACACACACACACACACACACATACATACACACACACACACACACACACACACACACACACACACGTTAATCATAATGTACACCTGTGAAAAGATAAAAAAATAAATAAATAAATAAATAGCATAGGTGCAAGAAAATGACAAAATACGTAAACATTTATCTTCTCTGAAAAAGGAAAAATATTGCGCACAAAGAAAAAAAAGAACAGTACAAAATATGTTGTAACTTTCTCCAACGCATTTTTTTTTCTTTTTTTTTTCTTTCCGTAATTTTTTTTTTCTTTTTCCTGAAGCTCAAGTAAGAAAATTCCCTTGTGTATAATTAATGAAATAGGATGTGTTCCCTTCAACTCTCTCTCTCTCTCTCTCTCTCTCTCTCTCTCTCTCTCTCTCTCTCTCTCTCTCTCTCTCTCTCTCTCTCTCTCTCTCTGTGTGTGTGTGTTCTATCATTTTTCACGTGTTTCATCCCCTCGCTCTCTTCTCTTTAATATTTTCCTCTCTTCCCTCCCACTGTTATTCTCGCTTTTCTTTTTTTCATTCTCCTTTATTCCTACATCCACTCCTTATCTACCATACCTTCTAACTCTTCTTCCTTTCCTCCTCCTCCTCCTCCTCTCCTCCTCCTCCTCCT
>NC_087174.1:6377500-6380000 GCF_035594125.1 Scylla paramamosain
TCTTTAAACTCCTGTTCTTTCGTTTCTACATTCTTTTTACCATCTTTGTTTCATCCCCTTTCAATTAACACCTCCTCCTCCTCCTCTTCTTCTTCTTCCTCCTCCTCCTCCTCCTCCTCTTCTTCTTCTTCCTCCTCCTCCTCCTCCTCCTCCTCTTCCTCCACCTCCTCCTCCCCATCCTCATCTTCCTCCTCCTCCGCCTACATGCAGTCCCTGTGATGAAATCTTCCTCTCTCAGTGAAAAATCAGAATAAAGAAAAATAAAAATTCAAGCCAGAACGGAAAAGAAAAAACCCATTAGGAAGAACGAGGCTTTGGCGAGAACGGCCCCAGGAGCGAGTGGACCAGGAGACCACTTAGCACTGAGAGGGAGGGAGGAAAAAATGGAAAGAAATGGGAGCGGAATAAATGCTCGCCTTTCCTTCAGGGCGCCGGGACCTCGGAGTGGAAAGGGAAGTGAAAAATGGAATAATACGAAGTTGAGTTCCCCGTAGAGATTAAAGATGCTTGGGTTGGTCTGCCATACGTGGACTGTATGTAGCATTGTGGTCTTGCAGGAATATAGTCAGTTTGAGAGAAAATGGACGCTTGAAGATATTTTTAGGGGAAACTTTAAAAAATAGTCATGCCTCCACTGCATTTAAAACTTGGTGCATCAAGAAGGAAATAATGGCAGGATATATGCAGCAGCAGACCTGTTTTCTCTTATAAGACTTTGTGATAATCTGCAGTATTTCAATTTAAAGTCTCTCATATATTTAAAGCAAGACTATTGGTGTTCCTCAGTACAAAACAAATACAGTGTTCACGTAATACGAGTGAATTAAATTAAACATCCTTTGCTAAAACAGAACAAGTAAATAAAAGAAAATAAGTAAAATAAGTACAAGAATAAATCAATAAATAAATAAGAGAATAACATACGCATAAAAAAAAAAAAAAAAAAAGGAAATTGCAATCGTTACAAAACTTGAAATACTCTTTTTTTGTGTGTGGTTAATTTGATGTGAACCAGACACGGAGGGAGTAATAATAACCATCAGAAGGTTTAATTAACTTGAAATTCCTCTTCCTCCACCACCACCACCTCCTCCTCCTCCTCCTCCTCCTCCTCCTCCTCCTCCTCCTCCTCCTCCGCTAATTATGTCACCGTGATAAGTTTTAGGGAGTCTTTTCTGAACAGTGATTGCGTTAATAGCTAAACTTGAGGTAATAACGAAACTTAAACTCGTCCGCAAGGGGAGTTACTGCACCAAATGGCCAATCTAATACTGCAACTCTTTTTCCTTTACTCCTTTCTTCATTCGTATTTCTCGGCACATAATGGTTTTCTTTACCCGTTCACTACAGGACCGTGTATTCTGCCTGACTTTGGCTAAATACAAAAATCAGAATGTGAAGTTAAGTTTTTTTAATGTTAGTTATCACCGTTTATTTGTTAATGCTAAAATTTGACATTAATTTGTGTTATTTGATGGGTATAGGATGAAAAGTGGTGGTGGTGGTGGTGGTGGTGGTGTTAGTAGTAGTAGTAGTAGTGGTAGTAGTAGTAACAACAAAACAAAAATCATGTATTCTACTACTACTACTACTACCACCATTACTATCACCACCACCACCACTTCCACATCTACAAACCACCACACCTTACCACACTCACGCACTATCCTCTGTTTCCACTGATGGGCTTGGCGTGAGAGAGCCGGGACAGGGATACGGGAGAGGAGGAGGGTTGGGAGGCGCGGTGTAATGACCTAAGCCTCTACCTGGCGTCACCTGGAGCCCATTACGTGCAGGTAGCCACAGGTAGCAGCGGGAAATGGGAGGGTGTAGGTGCGTGTGTTAATGTGGAAGGGTCACACTCACGCAGGTAGGAATGTGTACAAATGTTAATATGATGTTCCTTATTTTCCTTTTTGTGAAGTTTTATGAAGAGTTTATTTTCTCTTCTCTTTTATTCTTATGTTTCCTATTTTTTTTCTCTTTGCACTTTTGTCTTTTCTGTCGGAATTTTCTTTTCTTATGCTGTTTCTGTATTTTTCCCTTTAGTTTAGTTTTTTCGCTTGCTTTTCTCTAGTTTTCTAATTTTTAAAACCAGTCCCTCTTTCTTACCTGCAACTTTCTCCTCTTCCTCCTCCTCCTCTTCCTCCTCCTCCTCCCCAATATAATAATGAGCTAATTTCGGAACAGCTCGAGGCCACGAATGCTTCACGAAACAGTGAGAATCAACCTTCATGAGTCCAAGTAATTTTACAAAGGTTTTCATGACCACCTTGTATTTGAAGCCTTTCTCTTTTCTTTTTTTTCATTTATTTCGCTTTTGTTCTGTTTAGTCCTTTACTTTCCCTTTTTGTTTTCTTGCATTTATTTTATATTGTTTTGTTTTTTTGTTGTAGTTGCTTCTGTTCTTTTCTTTTTCACTTACTTCTGTTGTTGTCGTTCTTTTTTTTTTCTTCTTTCTTTCTTCTTCTTCTGTTCCTGATTTTTATTCGCTGTCCTA
>NC_087174.1:6385000-6422500 GCF_035594125.1 Scylla paramamosain
CACAGTTTGATAGATGTAAACTTATTCTTCAGGGAAAAAAAAAATTATATAGGCATAGCAGACTTTCCCCATAAACTCATTATAAATTCACTTAAGTTCAGTGTAAACTCGACTCGTCACGTCTGCCTAAAACTACAACAATTTGATCAATATAACCTTACTCAAGAAAAACCCATTATATCTCCTTCAGTCTTCCCTTTGATGCACACTGAACGCCACCACCACTGCTCCTTATGCCTGCAATTTTCTGGACAAGCTAGAAATAGTAACCATGATACTGTACATTTTCTTTCTCCTTCCTTTTCCTATTCATGTGATGTTTTCAATTTGCGTCATTATTAACATTTTTCTCCATTGTGTTTCATTGATCTTTATGCATTATTAGTATTTCAGTATTCCGTCCATCACCACCACAACCACCACCACCACCACCATCATCATCATCATCATCATGTAAAATCACCATGGGACAAAGGCTCCTCAAAAGGTTACCTGGATTAAGCCACACCTGTATATCATCACGCTGGCCCAGACTGTCTATTGTATATCAAGTCAAGTGCTTCGATTATTTGTATCTGCTTTGTACGTTCACATGTTCATTTATTTATAACATTGATTGATGGTGGTATGTATAACTCTCTCTCTCTCTCTCTCTCTCTCTCTCTCTCTCTCCTCTCTCTCTCTCTCTCCTCTCTCTCTCTCTCTCTCTCTCTCTCTCTCTCTCTCTCTCATACTCGTAATAACAAACGCCCCGCCCTCAGTTCCTCCACTACTAGGAATGTAATGCCTGTCGTTTCTTCCTACCGACATTCCTTTCCGAAAACTTCCTCTACTTCATGTTCCTTTGTGAAATATCGTCATTTCTCATTTTTTTCTTTTTCCAGTATTTTATCTTTCATAGAAATTTGCTCTCTTTTCTATCATTGTTGAGTGGAAGTAGAATTATATGTTTTAATTGTTTTTTTTTTATGTACATATTTTTTTTCTGTCTTATCGTTTGCCTCTCTCTCTCTCTCTCTCTCTCTCTCTCTCTCTCTCTCTCTCTCTCTCTCTCTCTCTCTCTCTCTCTCTCTCTCCTCTCTCTCTCTCTCTCTCTCTCTCTTTTCCGTCAACCACTTCTTATAACATAAATATTTGCATTTCTTAACAAAAACAACAAGAACAATGGACATTAAACTTTCACAGAGAACCATTTCCATTATTTTACTGTTCTATAATTCAAGAACTCTGGTGCTTCATACGAGGGTCGCTTTCAAGGCTTAAAAAGAAAGAAGGTAATCCGTTTTAGTCATTTCTTCACTACACGAGGCTCGCATTAAAGGGGAAGAGACGGGAATTTCTTGGATATAAATTAAGTCCCTTTATTTACGAAACGGAGCGAGTAGAGGGTGACTTCTATGTGTGTGTGTATGTGTGTGTGTGTGTGTGTGTGTGTGTGTGTGTGTGTGTGTGTGTGTGTGTGTGTTGGTGTCTGGATTAAAATATATTGTGTTCCGTGTGTTCTTTTTATTGTTTACCTGTCTGTCTGTCCGTTCACATGTCGCCCTGTCTGTCTGTCTGTCTGTCTGTCTGTCTGTCTGTCTGTCTGCCTTACTTCCTCCTCGCTGGGTTACGATAGTGTCTGGTGGAGCGATGGACTAACAGACATACACTCACATACACACACACTCACTCACTCACACACACACACACACACACACACACACACACACACACACACACACCCACACACATCCACTGACACACACTTTCCTCATCGCTTATTCTCTCTCTCTCTCTCTCTCTCTCTCTCTCTCTCTCTCTCTCTCTCTCTCTCTCTCTCTCTCTCTCTCTCTCTCTCTCTCTCTCTCTCATCCTCTTCTCTCATCTCCATTCTTTATTCGTCCCTCTATTCTTTTTCATCCCTCTTTCCTTTCCTGTATCAACCCCCTCTTTCTCTTCTCCCTCACCAATCTCCTCTGTTCTCCTCGCCACAAGAAGGGCAAAACAAGAGGAGCCACGACACGTACTCTTCACGGGAGGACCAGCAAGTCGGGGAGGTCAACGCACACAAAACACTACCTCCTGTATGTAAATATTCTCTTGACGGGGCACGAACGAGGCAGAAGGTGGCGGTTCCTGGTCGTTTCTTACAAGTTTTGGTGCGTGTCATTGAGCATTGGCACGAGCAGGAGGCGAGGAAGAGAAATTTACTGTATGCGAGATCAATACCCAGGGAGAGAGAGAGAGAGAGAGAGAGAGAGAGAGAGAGGAGAGAGAGAGAGAGAGCTGCCCTATCAGTTACCGGACACTTGCGTCTCTGGAAGGAAAACTTAAACGCGTAGCAATTAGAACGGTCACCTTTACCTGACCCTTATCTTGCCCCTAACTCACTTAAATGGCCTTTACTTTTCCCTTAAATTGCCCTTTACTTGGACTTCATCTTTGTCTAACTTCCCCATTATCTTGCTTTCATCCTGCCCTTACCTGCCTTCATCATTTCTTCGGCCTGCCCTTAACTCCCCTTGCCAATCTTTTGTCTCGCTTCTAACTGCCCTTATTATTCTTTCATCTTGCCCTCAACTGCCCTTATCACTCCTTCGCCTTGCCCTTCATGCAAATTGCCACGCCCCTGCCTGCCCCAAGCGTTCTGTACCCTTGTCCTCTCCCTTCCTATCTCAGTTCTCTTATTCTATTCCATCCCACACAACGCAATCACTTCCTCGTCGTTTCAAGAGGATGCAAAGGAAGAACAAAAACCAGTAGACCTATTGAGGGAGAAGAACAAAGACCAATATACCTGTTGAAAATGAAAGACAAAGACCAGTACACGTGTTAGAAGGGAAAAAACAAAGACCTGTTGAAGGGGAAGAAACACAGGCCAGTAAACCTGTTGGATGGGAAGAACAAAGACCAGCAGACCTGTTGAATCCCATAAGTCTGTTGGGTTAAGTCAACTATCTCAACTGAAGTAAAGGCTAGTAAAGACGATGGCTCCTTCTCACTCTGTCCCATCACCTACACCTCCCTGTCCCAATGTCCCCCTGTCCCCATGCAAACAACGCCACAGCCACACCATGTACACTCCGCTGTCCCTAGCTCGTCCCTTCCTATCTCGGTCCACCTCAGCCCATGCCACACCACCCAGGCAGAGTTCTAAAAGGTCAAGCGAAGGAGAGGTGAAATAAATAGTGATTTACCTAAAAATAAGATAATTATCCCTGTGGTGGGGGTGGTAGTGGAGGTGGTGGTCAGGATGATGGTCGGGTTAGATTCCAGCCCTCTCCCCCCTGCCACTCTCTCTCCCTGCCTCAATAACAGGGTGGATTTTAACCTTGTAATTGTAGACTTGCAAGCTTCAGCCCTCCAGCCTTTCAGCCCTGCCCTCTACCTCCGCCTAGCCTCCGTCCCTGCCTACGCTTCCCCCCTGCCAGTGTGGAAGGATTCTGTGGGCGGAAGGTAAACACGAGTAGGAGAACTAAGATGAACTGGTCTGCCATACGAAAGGGGCGAGAGATGGTAGAGAGAGAGAGAGAGAGAGAGAGAGAGAGAGAGAGAGAGAGAGAGAGAGAGAGAGAGAGAGAGAGAGAGAGAGAGAGAGAGAACGAAATAGTGACGAAAAGAAAGGTAAAAAGATATCGAAAAGGGATAGAGAAAGGGAAATAAGGTGCAAAAAGAAAAGGAGCATTGATTTGGGAGACGAAAGATTGGCACGTGTAAGAAGGGGGAGAATGAGGGAAACAGAGTGAGAGAAGAAATGGGAGAGAAAAACAAGATGGAATAAAGAAAGGGAGGGTGAATAAGATGAGGGGAAAAAACATTTGCACGTGGGGGAGGGAAAAGAACAGAATGAGAGAAGAAAAGGAAGAGGAAAACAAAATAAAGAAAGGAAGAAAGAGATGAGGGGAGAAAACACAGACAGGTAGAGGTAAGGGGAGAAGGAGAGAGGGAAGAACAGAGTAAGAGAAGGAAAGGGAGAGGGAAACAAGAGAATGAAAAGAAGAAACAGATGAAGGAATGAAAACACTGGCGGTTGGGGGGAAGGGGAGAAGGAGAGGGGAGGAACAGAGTCGGAAAGGGAAGAGATTTGGCAGTTATGGAAAAGGGATAAAGAAGAGGGTGAAGGGGGATTGGCGTCTATCCCCTCAGATACTCCCAATCCCTTCCCCTCATCCTCTCCACTCCCTCTCTAATCCTCGCCTCCACTGCACCCTTGCTTTCACCCTCTGCCTGCCTTGCTCTACCCTTCCCATTCCTTGCACCCTAAACGCTTCCTCATTCTCAACCTCCCCTTAGTACTCGTGTCTTCCAGTTCCCCTTATTTTATCTCAGTCTCCCCTCAGGTTTTCATTCTTAGTTTCTTCCTGGTTCGTTTTTACTAAATTCATCTTCCCCTCACTCATTTATTCCTTCTATATCCTCCTCTTTCACTCTCTATTTATGTCTCTCCTCTATTTCTTCTTTTTTCTTTTTTACTTAACGTATTCTTTTTTTCATTCTTCACTCCATCTATATTCTTTTTCAATTTTTTTTCTTTGTTTTTACTCTTTTTATTCTTCTTCCTTCTTTATTATTCTACCAATCTCTCTGTCTCTCTCTCTCTCTCTCTCTCTCTCTCTCATACTCCTTTCACACTCTCTCTCTCTCATACTCCTTTCACATCGCCCTTTCTCCTTCACTGTCTTTCTTCCTATATTTTTACTCAGTTTTCATCCATCTCTTCACTCCGCCATTTTCTCGCACCATTTCTTCCATCTTATATTTATACTAAATATTTATTCGTCTTCTATCCCTCACGTACCTCCACTCCAACACTTTGCCTTGCTTTTTCCGAGATCTCACTCAGTACACGTAAGGAACTGTACGTGAGTAGCGTTATAGTGGTGGTGGTGGTGGTGGTGGTGGTGGTGGTGGTGGTGGTGGTGGTGGTGGATGTACTAGAAATCTATACTGTATCTGAAACATTTTTTCTTCACTTTTTACTCCTCCAGCAGTAACACAACCTTGCTTGGATTTGAGGGTATGGCGGTGGTGGTAGTGGTGGTGATGTTTTTCTTTTTTGTTTTGTTTTTTTGTTCCTGTTCTTGTTCTTTTTTTTTTCTTGTGTGGCATGTTTCGATTACTGTTCTCGTTTCGATTATTGTTCTCGTCTTTTTTCTGATGTTGTTTTTGTTGTTGTGACTAATGTTTCTCTTGCAAATTCCTCCTCCTCCGCTTCCTCCTCCTTCTCCTCTTCCTCCTTATCATCATTATCATCATCATCTTCATCTTCTTCTCCTTTTTCTTCCTCCTCCTCCTTATCCTTTTCCTCTTCCTCTTCCTCCTCGTAATTCTTATCCATCTTCCAACTCTCGTGTTACGGGATTAAGTGTCTCCTTAGGCGTCTGTATTACATAAGAGTGAGAAGCCTGTGTTGTTCGTAGCAGCTGAAAAGTGTTGTATTGAGTTGAGTACTTTGCTGTTATATTTACTTTAATTTGTATTGCAACAAGGCTCTGACAAAACACGCAGCTTTCATAATGTTAAATGCCAGTTATAAAATAGCCCCGTTGTTATTTGTTGTTACCTTCATAAAAACACGTCTATTACCACGCCACGTATAACCATTCACAACTATTATATACACAATGCACCATGAAACAATAGCGCATCGTGGCGTGGTGTGTGCCGCTGCTGTTACTCGTGCTGCTGCTGCTGCTGCTGCTGCTGCTGCCAGTTAGAAAACCACCACGGCGTATACAACCCGCTGCATGCAACGATTCAAAGGCGTGAGTCGATCAATATGAACTTCACCTGACTTCCTCCTGTGCACCTGACGCCGCGCCTTCGTCCACGCTCACCTGTGCCGCCGCCGCCGCCGCAACAGCCACCGCCACAGTCGCTGCATCAACTATGGGTCTGGGCACTCAGGAAAATGAAGCAGGAGAGCAAGTGAGCTTCTTTCGCGGTCCCCTGGGTGCTCTGAACCCACACCAGCCTTCACAAGTGGCCCGTACACCAGTCTCTCCCACGCCCTTCATCCCTCGGCGGCGGCACGGCGAAGGGGAAGAAGGGGAGCACAGGAGGAAAGGGCAGAGGAAGGGAAAGGAAGAAAAGGGAATGAAGAGGGGGAAAAGAAGGAAGAGAAGAGTGATTTTAGCTCCAATTCCTCCTCTCACTAAATCCAAAAGAGGGGAAATAGGAAGAGCACAAGCAGGACGAGGAAAAGGAGGAGGAGGAGGAGGAGGAGGAGCAGAATAGTCGTCTTATCTATGTCTCCTTCCTCTTTTAGTCCTTAGCGGCAGAGCAACAAAGAGGAAGGGATAGAGGGCGAGTACTCATCTCCGTTACCTCATCGTTCTCTAAGCCCTTGGTGAGAGGAAAGAGTCTCGCTCATCCCCCATATTGTATAATCCTCTCTCTCTCTCTCTCTCTCTCTCTCTCTCTCTCTCTCTCTCTCTCTCTCTCTCTCTCTCTCTCTCTCTCTCTCTCTCTTCATGGTATTTGTGGTGACTTCACTGCCTCGTTGATATTTGTAATGATAGAAGTACTTGATTTTGAGGTTGACTTCATGTGAGTGTGTGTGTGTGTGTGTGTGTGTGTGTGTGTGTGTGTGTGTGTGTGTGTGTGTGTGTGTGTGTGTGTGTGTGTAAGATCAACAAACCTCACCTCGCCTGTGTGTACAAAGCTCACGCCTTTTGCCAGTGTGTGTGTGTGTGTGTGTGTGTGTGTGTGTGTGTGTGTGTGTGTGTTATCGCTTCTGTTCTACTCCTCTTTTCTCCTTCCTTTTCCCATTTCCCTTCACCTTTATTATCATCTCTCCCTTTCTCCCCTTTCTTCCTCTCCTTTTCCCTCTTCGTCTCATCCCTCATCATCCTACCAACTTTTGACTCCTCTGCTCCTTGTTTCATCTCCGCTATCTCCCTTTCTCCCTTCAAACTCCTCTCTTATACATCACCTTTCCTGTCTAATGCCTCCCTTTCTCTCCTTCAACCCCTTCTCTACCTCTTCTTCCCTCTCTATTACCTTCCTTTTTTCTCTTTTAACCCCATATTTATCATTCATTTCCTTCCCACTTCCTTCCTTCCTTCTCTTCTCTCGTCACTAACTTACTTTCTCCCTTTCACCACACCCTAATTCCTTTCTCTCTCCTCTCCATCGCCCTCCACCACCCCGCCAGATAGACAGAAAGCGCACACACATTCTTCATGACCTATACTTCTCTACCATAGACCAGCAGAGCATTCAGTCGGGAAAGGAGATACCATTGCCCTATCTGGCTTATCTTGCCCGATGATCTGCGTCCCCTCGAGCACAGGACGGCGGGCGTGTGCAAAACGAGACGCTTCCTGGATGTGGAGCGACTAGTGGCGGTTTGTTTTCAGTAATGGGCTGCGTGATTCTCGTGTCGTGGTGATCTGATGTGGGTTGGAACTTTGTGGGTTCGTGTCGGGAGGTATTCATTCAAGGCATAACTTAATTTTAGCTTTTTTTTCAAGTAGGAGAAGTACTGGCCAAGAGAAGCAAAAAGAGTGAAAAAGGGCCCAATAAGAGTGACAGTCCCAAAAGAAAGGTCAAAAGGATCATTCAAAATTGGGGGATAAGTCTCCTGAAATCTCTCTCTTGTAAGAATTCGTCACAGAAGGAAGGGAAATACAGAAGCAGGCAGGGAGTTCCAGAGTTTTATCAGAATTATCAGTTATTATTTATCTAATTCCATCTTTCGTCTAGAAATATACATCCATTTATCAAAGTGTTGGTAATAATTTTTTTCTATCTTTAATGCGTTAAATATAAATTGACTTCACTTCTTTTTCCTATCTAAATATACGCGTGCACTTATTAAAAAATTAGTAATATACTCGTATCTTTCCTCTAATTCCCAACTGATAGATGCTTATTGTTTCCCTCCTCAATCTATTCTATTCATTTACAGCTTAGCAACATATACTTTCTCTATTTCCTAACATCTTCTGCTTCAGTCTAAAAACGCGTCCATTCATCAACATCTTACTAACATATCTCTTCTCTAAATTTCTCACATAAAGAAACACACTATTTCCTTGTATCTAAAAATACACGTCAATTCATTCCTGTTAAGTCAGGTTATATTTTCTAATTCCGCACATTACCAGCCACGCTTTGACACAGCGACAATGAGCTTAGTGCGGCTCTCCTTCCCTGAACTGTACCACTCAAAAATTGTTGTCAAGTTGAAGGCAAACAATTAAGGTAAACATTCCAGGGATTGTGTTGAAGCTTTCATTTGCGTTATTTGGTAAGTAGGGAACGATGATGATGTTGATGATGATGATGATGATGATGATGATGACGATGATGATGATGATGATGATTATGAGGAGAAGGAGGAGGAGGAGGAGGAGGAGGAGGAGGAGGAGGAGGAGGAGGAGGAGGAGGAAGTTTTACTTGGCATTATTTAGTTAGCAAGGCATGGTGATGATGATGAGGAGGAGGAGTAGGAGAAGAAGAAGAAGAAAAACGAGAAGAGGAGGAGGAGGAGGAGGAGGAGGAGGAGGAGGAGGAGGAAGAGGAAGAGGAAGAGGAGAGAGAGGAGGAGGAGGAAGAGGAAGAGGGGGAAGACAGGTAAGCGAGCAGGCCCCTCCGTCATAAACCTAACACACTCTCGGCGTCTGCCACACACCCCCCATTCATCACCACTGACACCACCGCCCATGCTGACCCAATTACGTGTCCCACTACATCACACACTCCCCCCACGATCCCTCCGCCCCTTCCGTCATGCCTCACCTGCCGCCCTTCCTGTCCCTCCCCGCCCCGCCTCAGCTCACACCGTCCGTGCCGCGGCCCTTACAAACACCTGTGATTTACTGTCATTCTCGCGAGGTAGTGTTTGGGTCTCGGTGACGGAGTGAAACAAGCACGAAATGAGAGTTGGGAGGAGGGGAGGAGGAGGAGGAGGAGGAGGAGGAGGAGGAGGAGGAGGAGGAGGAGGAGGAGGAGGAGAGGCTGTGCTGTAGTGATGTAAACGTTTGATAATTTTTCCTGTTTCCCATTCCGTCTGCACACACACACACACACACACACACACACACACACACACACACACACACACAAACACAACCCTGCCTCCAGTTGATGTCACTCGTCACTCATCTTTCATCATTTCAATCTACGACCTTTGCGTGCCGCGTTTCGCTATGCCGCCTCGCCGCGCCACGCCTGCTGCCTATGCCAAGGTCGTGACAAGGCTGGTGACCTGCGTGCCTCGCCGTGTTTCCCGTCGCAGTGTGAAAAGGTAAATCAATCACCTTTCACCTTCGTTGTTTGGTGAGAGGCTTTCCTCACCCAATAACTGCGGGGATCGATGGAATATGCAATACAAACTTAAATAACTAATGGCCTGGTGACATTATACAGAGAGAGAGAGAGAGAGAGAGAGAGAGAGAGAGAGAGAGCAATTGTCCTACGTTAGAATTTATTGAAAGCTGAAAAAGACATGACGGTGTTAAATGATCCACAAGTCACTGAGAAACAAAGACCTTATGAACGCAGGAACCTGTACGGCCTGACGCCATTAGTTCTCCTCCCCATCACCCCCATCGCCCCCATTACTCCTCCCCTGTCATCCTGTTTCCCCTTACTTCATCTCCCCCCCTCTTCCCCGTCCATCCTGCTCCCGTCACCCCCGGCATCCCCTTCGCCTCGTTACTCTTTTCCCCGTTAAGGTCTGAAGGTCAGGTCACTTTCCGCCACATTAGCAGCTCCCCGGGGCGGGGACGTCATCATCATCACCATTCCCATCACCATCATTGGCCGCCATTACCCCTCCATTGCAAGATAGAGGCCTTTCTTACCATCCTCTCTCTCTCTCTCTCTCTCTCTCTCTCTCTCTCTCTCTCTCTCTCTCTCTCTCTCTCTCTCTCTCTCTCTCTCTCTCTCTCTCTCTCTTCCACTTCCTCCGTACTACATTACTTTCTTTTTACCCTCGCCTTTCTATTTCGTTCCTCGCCTGAAACGAGCTTCCCCCTAAGACTGCCGGAGCTGCGTCAGGGTTTATGGCCTCCCCCTGGGCCCCGGCAACGTCCCTGAAGGAGCGGCAACACGACTTCTGGTCACGCTCTCAGGATCCGCATCTCCTCGCACCCGCACTCTAGACTCGGGTATTTAGAAGAAGAGCTAGGTACCTGACAGGAGGTTATAAGAAAAGCGGCTTGGGGACTGTCTAAGGATCGTTAGCCGCTTTAAGGAACTTGGGGAGACATTATTTAAATCGTTTGTTGCTCGTAAAAGGTCAATGGGTCGATTTTTCAGCCAGCGAGTGTGGGTAGTAAGGGTCACAGAGAAACACCACACATTCTGGCCATGATACAACCAATTAAACCTCCTTCATGAACCTTCCTGCGTTGGTGATCGGATTGAAGGTTTAATGGACTACAGGCAAGGCAAGGGTAGAAGTAGCATCCGTCAGCCAGTCAGCCAGTCAGCCAGCCCATCATTTAACCACAGAATCAGCCACTCAGAAAAACTAGCCGGCACGTCAGCCAGGCAACAACCTAGTCAGCCAGCCAACCAACCAGCCTTCCAAACCTTTAGTCAGTGAGTCAGCCAGCCAGCCAAGCAACGAAAAAAAAAAACGTAAGTCAACCAGCCAGCAAACTAGCCCGACCGACCAGCTAGTCAGCCAACCACGCAGCCAGCCAGCCAGCCAGCCAGCCAGCCAGCCAGCCAGCCAGCCAGCCAGCCAGTCAACCAACCAACCAACCAACTAGCCAGTTTGGAGGACGTAAAGGCATTAAGCTTTGTGGTTTGTCCTCATGGGACGCTAAAGTTACACTTGTCTGCTAAAGGGACGACTCTGACATACTCGAGATACTGTTTAGGGTACTCGCTAGATAAAAATAACCACAAGTCACTCGGTATGGCACCAGACACCACGAATACGCTTCATACTCCCCTGAAGAATCCCACACAGAGGAATAAACTACTTGGAAGTAAAGTTCTCATTCTTCAGGCAATTTTCTCCTCGCTGACTACTTTCATTTATCGCCGTGTCCTGACAGACGTAACTAAATACGATAAAAAAGGAAAATATAATCCGAAACCCGAGTAAACAACGAGTGGAAGCTCAAATACCTTCAAATTTTAACGTCTCAGCAAAACTTTTCTAATCATCAAGACGAAATTTATGGAAGAAAAAGAATATAAACTAATAAAACTGAACTACAGGAAAAAAAAAAAACACTACAACAGTTTCACAACAGAATACTTGAAATCTTGACTTAATTCCCTTCTTGGAATTAATAACCTTGGTGAAAGAAAAAAAAATGAGAGGGGAGATGAGATAAACACTCACTTCATTTACCGGCAGTCCGTGAAATTAAGGACGCGAGTTTATAACGTACACGCAAAACGGCATCCATCAATCTTAGGATGTGCCTGTGGGGGTGTGACGGTGGCAGAGGCAGCCACGTCCTGGGAGAGAAGGGAAAAAAAGTTTGTTAAGGTTATTTTAATCGTACAGTGGTGGTAGTGGTGGTGGTGGTGGAGGTGGTGGTGTGTATTTTTACAGAATAATACATATAAACACACACACACACACACACACACAAACACAAACATACACACACAAACATACGAGTACATACACACACACAAACACAAACATACACACACAAACATACACACACACACACACACACACACACACACACACACACTCGCATCATATAGCAAACCAGTCACTTTATTTTTACCCACAGGCTCGTTAATTAGCTCATGGTTTAATTACCCCCACTTCACCTCAGACACTTGTGCTGATGAGGCTGAGGCAAGGATGAGCCTCCCGTGCCTCCCGAGCCTCCTTCCTGCATCCCACGCAACTGATATCAACGTTTTTTTTTTAGTATTAAAGGCGAAAGCAAAACACAAAGCATTCCACATCTCCCTCTCCCTCTCTCTCTCTCTGAGTATGAAAAATATGTCTATGAGCCCAAGGGTTCCTCGCGCCCCACGTAGCATAAGGAAACACAACAAGGGGGATTCGGAATAAGAACAAGAAGACGCGAAGGAAAGAAAGCAGCTGACAAGAACAGGCGGAAGATTGTTGCGCTGATAAATAAACGTGACGGTAAAACAACAGAGGAAATTGGAGCTCACTGGGGTTGTCAGATTTACAAAGGCTCGTGTAATGAAGTGCAGGGAAGCGGAGGGGATTAGGCAAAGAGAAGAAGAGGGGATACGTGGATAGGAGGCGAGGTAAAGTTTCTTGGATAATATGGACGGTAGGGAAAGGTTAGGTTAAAGGAAAAATAACGAGAATGTAAAGGAAAATGAAAGGAAAGGGAAGGTTTAGCAAGGGGTAGAAGGAAAGGAAAATGAAGAGAAAGTGACGGAAGGCAGAAATAAAGATGCGTGTTGTAAAGAAAAATGCTGATAGTTTAGTTTTGGGTCGATTTGACATGCACCTTTTTTTTTTTTTGCGTGCGCAGTGTGTGTGTGTGTAACAGAGAAGAGAAGAGAAGAGAAGAGAAGAGAAGAGAAGAGAGAGAGAGAGAGAGAGAGAGAGAGAGAGAGAGAGAGAGAGAGAGAGAGAGAGAGAGAGAGAGAGAGAGAGAGAGAGAGAAGTGGGGGGGTAAGCGGGTAAGGGAATCTGGCTGAGTGAGATGGAGAAAGATGAAGTGTATGAGTGTAGTTGGGAGCATTTAGGTGAGTTTGGCGGAAATGAGGGAGGGTAATGCATAAGTCATGAGGGGCGTGCGGGCGGCGAGGGGCGGGCGGACGCGGGCGAGGGAAGGAAGGAGTCATTCTGGCTTGTGGAATCCAGCAGGTAAGGGTCGGCCGGTGAGGGTGAGGGCGGAGGTCGCCAGGTGAGGCCAGAGGTTGGGGGGGGGCCTGGACTGTTGCGCCACAGTCAATGCTGGGGCGCGCCAGGCCCCTCCCTCGTGCTCCCCGCGGCCCGGCACTGCTAGTTCTCAGCCGCGGGTCGCAGTGTCCTGAGCTCTACTCGCAGCTCCTCGCCGCGCCTCGTCCCGGGCCACAGGACGCCAAGGCACGTCTCTGGGCCAACTCACGTTCGCGTCCCCAACCCTCCACCATGACCGCATGACCCTCTGGTAGTATTTCCAGTACCAGTGTGCAGTGTTCATCCGTCAACAGTGACAAGCCTGTGAAGTGTTGTGAGTTGTTCGCAAAGACGCCGCCAGAAAACACAACGCCAAACTCTGCTCACGCCGAAGACTTGGCTGCGTGCCACAAGCGGCCGCCGCCAAAGTGTGCACAACTTTGGCGTGACGGATCCTGCCGGTGCCGCGCCGAAACTTTGCCCGTGTCCAGCCTCGCGGGACCGACCCGCGTCAGCCATTGCTGCGTTTTTGTTAACAAACTTGTGAAACTTGTGCTTTTCATCGGTTAATGTGAAATGTAACGACAACTAGCGATGTGTCTCGCTTCTTTTAATCCCATCTTGACGTTGTGCCGCACAGTGTTCCTGCAGGGTCACGCTGCAACCCGAGGGGCACGTCGGGCTCCGCAGCTCGCCGCCATGGGCTGCGCTACCCCCAGGCCGGGCTGCCCAGTGGCAGGATTTGGGGCGGGATTCTGGAAATGGCATGTTCTGTGTATTGTATATTGATTATTGGCACGTGCCCGCCAGGTAGGTGGCCAAGCAGGCCCTCCACCTTGACGCCGCCGCCCGTAGCAGCTTCTCCTTCTTGCATTGATTGAAGCCGCGCGCCCGGCGGTTGGTCGCCTCCAGCGGTCAGGCCACTCGGTGGATCACACCAACTTACTTAATAATGGCTGTATTCTAGAGGCTCTTAAAGCTGGGGAAACCTTCAGCATTCAGCTGCCAGGGTAAAAGCTTTTTTCCATTAAAAGGCTCGCGCCGAGGCTTTTGTTTGGCGGGGAAAAAGCAGAGCCGTGCCTGCCATCACGCCCCGAGGCGCCAACCAGCCAGGCGGCGCGAGGCTCCCCACGGCGTCCTGAGTGGCAGGCGCGCGTCCATCTGTACCACAAGACCCTCCCGTGGGGCCTGTGTGGCGGGCGCCCATCCGTCTTCATGCCACGGGCAGGTTACGTGCCCCAGGCGCTGCCAGGACGATCCCCGTGTTCTCAGTCGTGCACCTCAACTTTTCTTGCGTCTTAGCAAATCGTGGCCCGCCAGGCAGCCATCCATCGCCGCCCGCCTCTCATCACGCACCCTCCCCACCCCGCCAGGAATTCCAACGTCCCGCAGTGCCTCGAGAATAATGAGAAAAATATTACCCCCACTTAATGTAAGGGAGGGAGGGAGCAAAAAGGCAGAGGACGGGAAGGAGGGAGAGGGAGGACAGAGGGAAGAGAGGAGGAAGGACAAACAAAGGGAAGAAAAGAAGAGAAAGACAGAAAGGAAAGAAAGCAATAATGAAAGGAGATGAAACACGAAGGAGGAAATGTAGAAGAAGGATTACAGACGAGGATGGAAGGGAAGGAAAGAGGGAAGGTAGAAGAGAAAAAGACAGAAAGAGAAGGGTAACGCAAAAAATGAAGGGAGGGAAAGAGACGCAGACACAGGACTGGAAGATGATGAGGAACAGGATGAAAGGAAGGAAGGATGAAGTGAAAGATGAAGAGGAGACGTGAAGGAATGAAGGGAAGGAGACGAACAGGGAGGGAGGGAAGAAGTAATGATAAGATGAAGGAAAGGAGACGTAAAGGAAAAAATGGATGATGGGATGAAGGGAAGGAAGGATGAATGGAAGGAGGAACGAAAGGATGATGGGATAAACGGACGAAGGACAGGTGAGGAATGAAAGGAGGAGGGGGAGAACAAATGAGGGATGGAAAGAGGGAGGACAGGCAGGTGAAGAATGGAGGGAGGAGGGACAGGTGGGGGATGGAGGGCAGGACAGGTGAGGTGAGGGATGGGTCGCCGCCACACCTGACGAGTGGAAGGGATTCGCCAGGTGGTGCACCCTCAAGGTAAATGCTCCACTTTAAACAAGGTTACCGTCGCTCCCTCCCTTCCTCCCTCCCTCCCTCTCTATTTCTCTCTCTCTCTCTCTCTCTCTCTCTCTCTCTCTCTCTCTCTCTCTCTCTCTCTCTCTCTCTCTCTCTCTCTCTCTCTCTCTCTCTCTCTCTCTCATTCGATCACTCCCACCTTCAATTCTTCCTCCCCCATCATTCCTTCACTTTTCTCATTTCGTCATCTTTCTTTCCTCATTCCTCATTTCCTTCTTCTCTCCCTTTCTCTATTTCTCCCTCTCTCTCTCTCTCTCTCCCTCATTCGATCACTTCCTCCCTCAATTATTTATCCCCACCATTCCTTCACTTCCTCTCCTCATTTCGTCACTTACGCCTTCGTTACCTCACTCCTCACTCCCTTTTTTTCTCTCCTTCCCTCTCTCTCTCTTACTGTTTCCCTCTTTCCTTTCCTGCTTTCCTCCTTCCTTTGTTCATTTCATGTCCCCTTCCCTCTCTACATTCCCTTCCCCGCACACTTCTTTCCTCATTTTTTTCCCTTACTTTCAGTTTCTCTTTCATCTCTCCCCTTCTCTTTTTCTCCCTCTTTCCTCCCTTTCCTCCTTCCCTCCCTCCTCCCCCTCCTTCGCTTCCAGGTTTCCTCCTCGCTCATAGGCAAGTTGCTTCCCTCTCTGGAATGCAAAGTTTCTCTCTCTCTCTCTCTCTCTCTCTCTCTCTCTCTCTCTCTCTCTCTCTCTCTCTCTCTCTCTCTCTCTCTCTCTCTCTCTCTCTCTCTCTCTCTTTAAGCATCCTTTTCTCCATGTCCCTGTAGATTCCCTCCGGTTTCCCTCCATCACAGCCTTACCTTTAATATACCCTCCCTCCCTCCCTCCCTCCCTCCCTCCCTCTCTCTCTTCCTCCCTGCCAGAACAGTACCTTCATAAAAAGAATAAAAAGGAAAAAGGAAAACCGAACAGAACTCCACAAATAAAAAATCCACGCAAATTATATGAACGCAGATCCACTCTCTCTCTCTCTCTCTCTCTCTCTCTCTCTCTCTCTCTCTCTCTCTCTCTCTCTCTCTCTCTCTCTCTGGTGGTCAGTTTCATCGCCGAGAGAACCGCTGGGTCCAGGTAGGCGTGTTTACTGACGCACGTGTAAACTACCTCTTAATTAATTCCCTGTCGTTACCGGTTGGGAAATTACTAATACGGAAAAATCTGCATCAACATTTTTTTTTTTTTTTTTTAATTCTCAGATTTTTTTTTTTAGGTGAGTTGACTAATATGGCTTGTTTGACTATGATAGTTTTGTTATAGTTTTTATCATTATTATCATTATCATTATTATTATTATTATTGTTATTATTATTATCATTATCATTATCATTATTGTCATCATCATCATCATCATCATCATGTTTTAATCTGATTTTACTTATCCTCATTTTTTTTTATTTAGTTGGGTTTTTCCCGGTTCTATTTCTTTAAGTGAATGGCGAGGAACTTCCATAGTGTGTGTGTGTGTGTGTGTGTGTGTGCGTGTGCGTGCGTGCGTGTGTGGCGCGAGCGTGTGTATGTATGTTTATATTACGTAATTTTCATCACATAACAGTTTCCAACAAGGTCCATTTCATCTCCCCTCTACCTCTCCCTCTCTCTCCCTCTCTCTCTCTCTCTCTCCCTCTCTTGAACCGCCACCAGCAGGAATTCCGTACCCTCTGTCTGAAATCTCGCCACACCTCCCCTTCGGCGGCTTGCTCCTCCCCACGGCGACCATTTGCACACCGCCTTTGTCAGTTCCCTCTATCAAACCTACCCATTGAGATTGAGCATGGGACGAGATGAACAGAGGAGAGGACGGAAGAGGAGAGAAGAGGGGGACAGGAGAGGATAGAAGGAAGAGAAAGAAGATAAGGAGAAGAGAGGACAAAAGAGGAATTGAAAGGATAGACAGACGATCAGGAAGGAAGAGGGGAGGATGAGGAGAGGAGAGGAAATGATAGTAAGAGGAAGAGGAAAAGAAAGAGGATGAGGAGAGGAGAGATGAGAAAAGAGTATAGGATAGAAGGAAGAGGAGGGGAAGAGAGAGGAGAGATGAGGAGAGGAGAGGAGAGGGGAGGAGATTAGAGAAAAGGAGGAGGAAGAGGAAAGAAGCCAAGACATGAGGAAGAGGAAGAGGAGGAAGTGGAGATGAGAGGAGGTAGAGGAAGAGGAGGAGGACATGCAGGAGGAGGAAAATTAAAAGAAGCATTAGGAAAATATAAGGAAATATTTAAGAGACACGTCTTATTGTCTGTCTGTCTGTCTGTCTGTCTGTCTGTCTGTCTGTCTGTTTCCATAAAGGTGTGAGTGAGAAAAGAATGCAAGTATAAGTAACATCCGGTTAAAGAAGAACTTAACGAGATGTGCAGGTTGCGTAACGTAAACCTACATTGAACTCACAGAAAAGGTGAGAGAGAGAGAGAGAGAGAGAGAGAGAGAGAGAGAGAGAGAGAGAGAGAGAGAGAGAGAGAGAGAGAGGTGGCACAAGATAGCGAGGAGAAGGGAGACGTGTGAGTAAGAGGGTGCTTGAAGAGTGATGAGAGAGGCATACGAGTGGTGAGAGGGAAGCTGTGAGAGAGAGAGAGAGAGAGAGGAGAGAGAGAGAGAGAGAGAGAGAGAGAGAGAGAGAGAGAGAGAGAGAGAGAGAGAGAGGAGAGAGAGAGAGAGAGAGAGAGAGAGAGTAATCCAGTAGGAGGAGAACAAGGTGGGGAGGCAGGTATTATGAATAAACAGTGACAAGGAAGGGAGCGAAGAGAGAGAGAAAGACAGAAAGAGAGAGAAAGGGAAAGGGAAGAAATGAAGTGAAACGCAAACTCGTGAGGATTCAAGCAGGATGTAGTACGAAAGGCGAGGAGGAGGAGGAAGAGAGATAGAGAGGGAAGGGAAGGGAGGTAAGGACGAAAAGCGCAGGGAACGTAGCAAAGAAGACTAGAGAGAGAGAGTTGAGGATCTACTGAGAAGCGTGTTTAGTCTAAGAGAAGCTTTTAAAGAGATCTGAGTAAGCCCCTCAAGACGCACGTGAATAAATGAAATAATACACTTACGTCCATGGAATTAAGTTAGGGAATCCTTCGACCCTTCCCTCTATACCTGCGCCCGGAGACCAGAGAGAGGCATTACTTCTTCACCGGTGCCATACGTAGAAAAATATGAACCGGGAGATTGCGAGGCTTAGTTTTCAATGCGTGTTATGAAGTGTGTTGGTTCCTTACCGCCCCCCATCCTTTTTTTTTTCGAGTTTGTGTGTGTCTGTGTCTGTGTGATTGTTTGTAGGGTAATTTTTCGGGAGCGTGTGCTTGTCAGTATTGTGTCCTCGTGTTCTTTGCTATTTCTCTTTTTTTGTGGTGGGTACTGTGCTTTGTTTCTAAAGTTGTGCGGTGTGTGTATGGTTACGTGTGCACTGTGTTGATGTTCCTTGCTGCTTCTTGTGTCCGGGAGTTGAGTGTGTGTCGGCATTCCTGCACCACCTGTTAAAATACTGAAGTCTAGTGCACATAAAATTAAGCCCATATATTGACTAATCAAATGCGCTGCAACTGTTGAGTTTTACGCTGCCGCACTCCAAAATATATGAGGCAGTAAACAAATAATAAGGATAATATCAAATAACTTCAGGCTCCTCTGTCCTCCAGTAATGTCAACGGCTTCTCAGTGCCATAAACCCGCGCGATAAACGTGTATACATTCCTTCTGTGACTTAGTTTTAAAGGAACCTGATGCCGCAAGTAAAATAAATATCTTTAAAATCAAGCAAAAACGGACAGTCCAAACAGCTCAAGGGGGAAACCAGTGTTGTACTAATGTGGCTGTTGGTGTGTTGCACTAATTCACCAGTCGCTCTGTATTGCCACAACTCGCCACCACTAGTACCAACACAAACACACGTCCTGTCTTATACCACTTTCTAGATAACGATAGACTGGTTGTTTTAAAAAGTTGAGGCGCCGCTACATCACTGATTCTAGCGACATAGTTCAATATTATTAGCGGTGGTAACACGCTCCCTCTAGTATATACCACTTATCAGATAACGACATGAGACTCATTATTATCAGCGGCAGTAATACACTTCCTTCTCTATCTTACACCACTCCGAATAACGACCAAGAACTCATTATTGGTAACGGTAGTAATATACGCCATCATCCCTCTTATACATCTCCCTACACTACACAAGGACGTATAACTCATCATAGCAGCGATAATAATACACGTACTTATACATCTAATATCTCTACCTATTCAGCGATATACAGACAATCACTAGTACTTCTCTCTATACAAGAACATAGTATCTCATCGATAGCGACAAAAATTACTCATCCTCATCCCTATTATGCCTCTCAGTATACAAGAACATACAGTACATCATTAGTGAGTCCAGAAATACATGGCCTTGTCCCTCTTATGCCCCTCAGTATACAAAAAACATACAGTTCATCACGAGTAATAACAGTTATACATGTCCATAAACATTCCCCCATACCTTGACCCAGGACACAAGGTAAGGAGGAAGCATGACAGCCAAAACACCGTCACGAGTGGTAATACGATGCGTCATGACTCACGGAGAACAGAGAAAAGCGGCGGGACTTGGAACCGTACTGACACACTTCTGTCCGCACCTCCACTATTTTCAAGAGGCTTTAGTTGAAGTTACACTTGTTTTTAAAGCCATTGTTACGATTATATTGACAGATTAACAAGATTTCCACTTTATAAACGGGAGAAACACTCTTGAGAGCCCGGTTAATCATCGCTGTGGCCCTTGAAAATAGTCGTGGTGAGGGAGCAGAGCGTTTTTGAATACTGGCAGTGATGTGGAGAGTAGCGTCCCACAATGCCACGCCACCCAGGCCGGCAATGGAGTGACGTCACCGCCATGATAAAGATAATGATGGAACGCGTCATAATGCAGGTGCTGTATAATGAACCGTCCCCAAAACTCAAGGGTGGGATAATGAGGCGCCACACTTACTCACGGCCACAGGGAAAAAAAAATAAAGTAGATAAACCCACAAAAAATTACATAAATAAACAGATGAGTCGTAATTAGAATTGAGAAACGCGTGAGGTGGAGTTTCAAGTGGAAAGAAAAATATCTCTGAGAAGCAAAACTCGAGGGTTGTGTAAATGAGTGAGAAAAATACACTTTTGGAATGAGGATGAGGTGGAGGTGTCATTCATCACGGTGGCGGTGGTGGTGGTGGTGGTGGTGGTGGTGATGGTGGTGATGGTGGTGGTGGAGTGTACAAGGTGGAGGGCTCATAATTAAGTGAAGGACGGCGGCATTATTATAGGTGGACGTGTGGCGTGTGTGGAGAAAGTGGTGGTAGTGGTGGTGGTGGTGGTGGTGGTGGTGGTAGTGCGGAAGGTGAAGTGTCATGGGTGTGTTACAAATGTTAACACACACACACACACACACACACACACACACACACACACACACACACACACACACACACACATGCACGGAAACGGAAGATTATTATTATTATTATTATTATTATTATTATTATTATTATTATTATTATTATTTTCATTATTATTAATCCTTCTTTCTTTGTAACATTCCTTGACTTTGTTCTCCTTCCTTTTATCATAAACTCGCTTTTTTTTCATTTTTCATTCTTATGTGTTTTCTTATAATTTTCTCAGCATTTTTCTCATTTATTCTCTTCTCTTCTATTTCTATTTTGTTTCATTTTTCCATTTCTCCTTTGTATATCGTTTTCCTTTCGTTTCCCTCCTCACCATTTCTTAGCTTCTTATCACTTATTCTTTCATCCCATTCCTTCTCCTCCTCCTCCTCTATCACCACCATTTCCTCCTTTTTCTTCCTTCCCCTTCTCCTCCTCCACCACTCCACTTCTTCCTCAACCTCTTCCTCTTGCTCCTCCTCATCCACCACTGCACCACTTCTTCCATCACTTCCTCTTCCTTCTCTTCCTCATCCACATCCACTTCTTCTATTCCTCCTGCTCCTCTATCATTAATGCTTTCACTTCCTCCTCTTCCTCCTCCTCCTCCATCCTATCACCGTCATCCTCTTATGTCGCCTTGAAAGTCCACGCTAGTTAATGAGCAGGTGAACTACATGACCAGGTGAGGCAGGTGAAAATGTCCGCCCACCTGTGTAATTAGTACAAGATATGATTTTTATTTTTTTTTTTTTCATTTTTTATTTCTTAATTTTTTTATTTATTTTTTTTAAGGGAAGCCGGAAGCAGCATCTTATAATTACTTGTACTGACTGACGATGCTGTGTGTTTACCTTTAATTTTCATAGTCAGGTAAATCATGTTTGAGTAAATATTTGCGCGCGTGTGTGTGTGTGTGTGTGTGTGTGTGTGTGTGTGTGTGTGTGTGTGTGTGTGTGTGTGTGTGTGTGTAGTTTAATTTTTTCTCTCTCTTTTTTTTAGACACACACACACACACACACACACACACACACACACACACACACACACACACACACACACACACCAAAAGGAAGACAGAAAAAATGCATAAACGTCGCCATTAACTGGAGGAAAACTCTGAAAGGAGAGAGAGGAAAAAGTGGAGGAAAAGAAGCCCTTCCCGCTAAAGCTGCCGGAGAGAGGAGGAGGAGGAGGAGGAGGAGGATAAAACCAGATGAAATCCTTCGAAATTTGAGTCAGAGGAATGGAACATATAAAAGAGTACACAAAATCCCTATACAGAAGGAGGAGGAGGAGGAGGAGGAGGAGGAGGAGGAGGAGGAGAAATAGAAGGAAGAGGAAGACAGTAATGTTTTATTGGCGATGTGTTCTTGCGGTCTCTTTTACTGCCTCCCGCTGGGGTAGTAAAGTGCCATCCACCACCTTCTACTACTAAACCATTACCACACACACTTCCACCTTCCTTCCATTCCCTTTCCACTTGCCTACGACTATCCCAATAATAACACCTACCTACAATCTACCTGCCTGTAAATGCTCACCTGTCTATCTCTCCTTGTATTTTTTCTTCCAAATACATGTTCGTTTTATATGTCCAAGTTATCGTTGTTGTCGTCATGTTTATTCGATTATACGTTTTTCATTTGTTCAAGTACGTAATTTTTTAGACGCTTTTCAGTATTCAAGATAAACAGAAAAGAAGGTAAACAGGAAACAGTAATGGAATAAAGGAAAGAAATGTAGTAAGTAAAATGTCAGGATTATCAGTCAAGGGGCATAAAAAAGGGGAAAAAACTCACACTGCGTCGCTTCTGAAAAAAAAAATCAATCATAAAGTCGAGTCCAAAATAGAGATTAATTTAGTTTTACGTTCCTGTCCTTCTCTCCGGCTTCAGTTTATTTATCTTCCCTCTCCTGCTGCTCGCCTTCCAGTACCTACCACCTGCCGGCTCTCCACTTCACACGTGCCTGCCCCCAGGTGTTACCTATTCACAATTTTGTCCTACTGTCATTACTTCAACACACTTCGCCCATGCTACTGCTACTGCTACTATTGCTACTACTACTACTACTACTACTACTACTACTACTACTACTACTATTGCCACTATTACTATTAATGCTGCCAACTATTTCTTGTATCACTTTCCTCCATCACCATTATTGTCCTCCTCCTCCTCCTTCTCCTCCTCCTCTTCCAGCACCACTCACCAGCATTCCAGAAACCCTCCTCCCATTTACTCTCCCCTTCTCCACCACCATTACCACCAACACCATCGATCCCCCCTACCACCTCCTCCTCCTCCTCCTTCTCCTCCTCCACCTCCGCACGATACACCTCCGCCCAATTAATTATTTCGAGGCCACGGCGACGAAATTAACACCTAGTGAACTCACACACACACACACACACACACACACACACACACACACACACACACACACACACACACACAAAACGTAAGGTATCGGTTCCAATTCGTCACTTTGCACGGCAACTTTTGGACAAGACTTTTTTTCTCTCTCTCTCTCTCCCTTTAACTCCGTCCCAGTAATTTTGTTGACTTCCTCGTAAGTTGACGTGGGAGAGAAATGAGGAGGAGGAGGACGAAGAGAAAGAAGAGGAGGTTAGAAGTAAGAGAGAGAGAGTGGACTGGCAGAAGGGGAGAGAGCAATGGAGTGACGAAGTGAGGTGTGTGAGGGAAGGCTATGAGAGCGAATGGGAAATAGAGTGAGGGAGTGTGAGAGTAAAACGTGAGAGGTGCGTCGCGGGGAGAGGAAGTGGAAAGTTGTGTGAGTGTGTTAGGTATAGGCGGCAAAGGGTGCAGGGAGAGTATAACAGTGTAAGAGTGAGAGTTGAGAGCGTGAAAGCATGAAGGAAGAGAAAAAAGAGAGGCAGTTCGTAAAGATGAAGGGCTGAGAGAGAGAGAGAGAGAGAGAGAGAGAGAGAGGAGAGAGAGAGAGAGAGAGAGGAGAGAGAGAGAGAGAGAGTCCTAGTTTACATGGAAGAGTCTCAAAACAAGAAGAAATGAAAGTAAATGCAAGAAAGAGAATGGCAAAAAGGGAGGAAGGGAAAACTCACACAGAAACAAGAAATAACGTGCGGGGGAACAGAAAGGGGTGATGAATAACAGGAAAGGCACAGAGCACCCCTTTCTTCCCCCACTATCACCTGGGTCACACGTAAACAAGGAGTAATTAAGCGAGCAAGACACCTGTTCCCCTTCTCTATGTTCCCCATGGTCAGGTGTCTTCAAGTGTGTTCAATATATCGGCTGTCTCTCTACTTAGCCTACCTGCTCCAGGTCTTCCTCTCCTCAAACTCCACACCTGACGCCTCTGGATCTTCACACCTGCCTATTTTACTCTCTACTTCTTCCACCACTTGTTCTCCTCCATATGTGACATTTCCACACCTGTATTTTTACCTCTATATTTCACAATTATTTCCTATCTCCTTCATATTTTAACTCAGTTTCTTGTCTATCCTAATTACTGAGCATGAGAATTTTCCCCACACCCTCCTTGTTAAATCCGCTATATCACTTTCAGATTTTTATCAATACGTTCCTAGCACATTTTCTATTTTTGATAATTTTCTGAAGCGGTAACTAAGGCATCAATCCTCCCGCCTCCCGCCGCCTCCTTCACGCCGGTCACAACAGGTGGCAGCGACTTCCTGGGCAGGTAATTATCACACAAATCCTTCCTGGAAAACTTGTTCGTCTTGAGGCGGAAAATGTTGCACCAAAGTCGAGCGTAGATTCTTGTCCCCCCAAAAAAACACCTTTAAAAAGAGAGAAAGAAGGAAGAATGAGAAGAAGAGAAAGAAAAAAAAGAATTTCCTACACGAAGTTCATTTACCCCCGACGACATGGGTACACACACACACACACACACACACACACGAATGCCTTGACCAGACTGTAAAAGAAAGGCAAGGCGAGACAGAGAGGGAGAAAAACAAAACAACACAAAAATATAATAATAAAAGGAAGAAGGAACAGAAACAGACGCAAATACAAGAAAAAAGAGAGAGAGAGAGAGAGAGAGAGAGAGAGAGAGAGAGAGAGAGAGAGAGAGAGAGAGAGAGAGAGAGAAATATGACAAAATGTAACATAAAGACTTGGGGAAAAGCAACACCATTACACGGAAAACAAGAGACGAGACTAATAAAAAAAAAGAAAGAAAATGGAGACGAAAACACAAAGACAGGTTGAAGAGAAAAACAGGGAAGAAGGAGGGAAGAAAAGGGAAAGGAAAGAGAAGACACATAGGGCATGAAAGTGTCAGAAATGGCAAGCTTTTCGTGTGGTGACGCAGGTGGAAAAAAAAACAGATGAAGAGGAGACTGGGTGGAAAAGAGAGATGAAAATAGATGACAAATATAGATACAAAAACTGGAGAGAACAAGGAGAGGCGAAGGACGGGAATAATAGAAGATAAAACGCGAGGACAAATATAGATAGGAAACTAGAGGAAAAAACAAGGAAAGGGATAAAACCCGATTAAAAAACAGAGGACGGATATAGACAGAAAACTGAAAAAAAAAGTAGAAAGAAGAGAAAAATAACAGAAAAATACGAGATAAAAATAGTAATGATAACTGCACGTATTTGAAGTAAACGAGAAAGACAGAAAGAGAAAAAATAAGAAAAGTAAGAATGATAGTTGTATTGTAAGAAAAATTTATATATATAGTTACTTTTATGTTACGAGGAAGTATTGAAGAGAAGTGAAGGGATAAAGGGAACAAGGGCAGAAACAATAAGAGAAACAAGAGGAGAAGAAAGGAGGACAGAGATGATAATAAACAAAAGAGGGAATAACAAGAAAACAAGAGAAAAAGCAAAGGAAGGAGATGATGACAAACAAGAGAGAAAAAAATACAAGAAACAACAAAATAAGAGAAAGGACAGAGATGATGATAAACAAGGAGACAAGACAAATATTAAAGAAGGAGGGAAATAAAAGACGGAGCTAAAGAAAGTGACAAGTTCCTAATGATGAAAGAGAGCAGCCTAAGTAGAGAGAGAATAAAGTTAGAGACGATGAGGCCTATCTCTCTCTCTCTCTCTCTCTCTCTCTCTCTCTCTCTCTCTCTCTCTCTCTCTCTCTCTCTCTCTCTCTCTCTCTCTCTCGCTGTCTCGCTCTCGACCACAAAGACAAGCGAAAAAGAAATATTCATCTTTTGTCTCTATTTTGGAAAGTATTTTTTGGAGAAGATTCTGCCGCAGGAACAATGCTTATGTTTTTCTTACATTTTTTTTTCTATATCTAAATAATTAAACATTTATATAACCAATTATCAAAGAGTGAAAAAACTTAAGGAATGAAAACTCTTATGAAAAGCAACCCATGATTAATTTCTCTTACTTTCTTAATATTTTCAAATACTTTAAACATTTCGTCATGTTTGTCATTGCGGGAGAAAAGTGTTAGTGGTGCATGGACTGGCAGACAAACACCTCATTATTAAGACTAAGCTTTTATGGAGCAACTTTCTTTCCCATTACTTTCACATTTGCTACTTTTGTATTCTTTTCTTCGCATCCTGTTTATATTTCTTACTTTATTTCTTTTTTTGCATTACTCTCATATTTAATTCTACGTCTCGTCGTGTCTTTCTTTCCCGCGCCTGAATGAAACCAAAACACGAGGTAATGGTTTCATAACACACGCGCGGTGGCACATCTCTCAAATCCGCCAGACAGAAAAATGAGTTAATAATTTTCGCTCGTCTGAGATACAAGCCATGATATATACCTTCATAAATTTCTCCTGAACAAGTATAAGAGAAAAAGAAAATAAATCGTCCCATGGCGCACACACGAAGGCACATAAGCACGCACGCACACATACACGCACACACACACACACGTGCACCTTCACACACACACAAAAAATATACCAGTGATTTTTTTCTTTTCTCAGAATATGCATCACATTCTCACAAATTCTCAACACCCCCAAAAAAAGACTTAAGAAACAGATAAAAGAAAGAAAATCCGTAACATTTTCAACCCAAAAAAGTTGAAAAAAATAGGAACACCGTAGCATCAACACAAAAAAATAGATCAGAAAAAAACAAAGAAAAAAGCGCAACATTCTCAACTTACAAAAGATTAAAAAACAAAAGAAAACCGTAACATTCCCAGCCAAAAAAGGATAACACACACACACACACACACGCACACACACACACACACACAGAAACAACCGTAACATCACAAACGTCAGCAGTCACTACATCACTACACCTTGACGTCACCAGGTGAGGGGGATCAGCAGGTAGGGCTCAGGTGCGCCATTACCTTAATTAAACACTTCTACTGAAGGACACAGGTGGGCTGAGGTTGGGGTGACGTGAGTGATGGAGGGATCGTGTGACGGTTGACGTTGACTGGACGGAAGGGGTGAAGGGGTCAGGGGGTGAGGGGTAGGAAAGGGGTGATGAAGCGGGAAGATGACGAGGAAGGTCAGAGAGGTGAAGGGTAAGGGAAGAAGGGGAGGAATGGTAGGGGAATATGGTGAGGGTTAAAGGAGCGTGGTGGTGGTGGTGAGTCTATGTAACCGCAGCCTGTGTGTGTGTGTGTGTGTGTGTGTGTGTGTGTGTGTGTGTGTGTGTGTGTGTGTGTGTGTGTGTGATATCAATATTCCCACGCAACAAAGAACAAGTGACATGGGTCGAGAGAGAGAGAGAGAGAGAGAGAGAGAGAGAGAGGGAGAGAGAGAGAGAGAGAGAGAGAGAGAGAGAGAGAGAGAGAGTAGACGAAACAGAGAAATAATAACAACAATACCAATCATATCAAATTCAAAATCACTCACGAACCATTATAATCTTCCCTTTCTAACGTGTATACCATATCCTTCACACATACCATTTTTTATTCATGTTCTTATTCATTTTTTATTATTATTATTATTATTTACCTCCATATTTCACGCGCATGGTTTTCTGTTTGTATAAGTTTGTGGATATTTTTTCATCAGTGTTTTATTTATCACGACGCAAAACAAACCGATCGATTATCACGTTTTCTTTGCGTCTAGAGAGGCAGGAGTTCCAACCTTCACCTGATTCGATAGCTCACGTGTAAAGTAACCCACTAAGCAAAGAAAGAATCTAACCTAACGTGAAGAAAAAAGCTCGATTACTGAAAATACATACATTCTGATTCAGTAACCTAAGTATGAACTGACCCACCGATCAAAGAAGAAAAAAAAATAGCTGATGAAAAAGTTAGACTCATTTTGATACTCCTTAACACTATTCAGTAATTCACGTATGAACTGAACAAATGAATACGGAAAGGAACAGAATTAAAAAGACTCATAATAAATTAAAAGACTCTGACTCCTTCACCTGATTCAGTAACTCATGTGTAAACTGAACCATTGACTGAAGAAACAAAGACTCAATTATTCAAGTACATAAACAGGCTCACACAATGAATAAAGAAAGAAAGGTTTATCTTCAACAATATATCACTAAAATGTACAAAGAAAATGGGGCTTATCTTCAACAATATGTTACTAAATAAACTGGTAATGTAAAAAATAGGAGAATATCTTAAACTGGCTCATAAACTAAACCGACACGATGCGCAGCTGACAGAAAATAAGTTAAACTGCCTTACTGACAACTCCGGACATTTTCAAGCGTACCAAAACAAAAGTAAAGACGAGAATAAAACAACTCAAGTACTTCGTAAATTACTTGATTTCTCCTAGTACAAAAAAAAAATGAATGAAAGAAAGAAAGAAAGAAAGAAGGAAAGGAGGAAATAAAGAAACAGTAAAGAATTCTGAATGAAAATACAAAAATAAATAAATAAAAGAAAATACGATGTCATACGTTCACAAAAAAGAAAAAGATATAGGAACAAAAGTAAACTGAGGGAAGAAAAAGGAACATGCACGAACAAAGAAAGAAAAAAATACGTACAAAAAAGAAACTAAAGAAAATACTTTACTAGCACGAAATATGAAGAAGAAATATGCGATACATTGAGAGAGAGAGAGAGAGAGAGAGAGAGAGAGAGAGAGAGAGAGAGAGAGAGAGAGAGAGAGAGAGAGTAAAACATACCATCGACCAGCAAACTCCTTTCTTCCGTGATAATAACGTACTGTGGCCCATCACGCGAATCACGGCTGTCTCTCGCCTTTTCCAGGTAGCGAGCACTTGTAACTCCCATTTTTCTATGTTCCGAGAAGCCGTAGGAAGGACGAGGCCAGACTGTTCTTTTCTTCTACACGGTTACTGCTCCTGCCTTGTTCCTGGAGAGCCTTTAAGGGACAGTGGATATTTGCCTCGCTTTTCTTTCTGGGAGGACGGTGTTTCATTGTCCTGTTCTCCTCTTTTCTCTTACCTTTTCTCTTCTTCCCTCTCTCTACAGAATGGAGGAGTAAGACAGACTATTGTTTTTTTTTTTTCTCTCTATCGTAAGGGTGACTAATATAAGGAAAAAGGAAGAAATATTATACAAATCTACATTTTCCATCACTCACTTCTCGTTTCTCTTCACATAGTACATTACCAGGGATCGCCATGTAATTAGATCCTTTAACCGTTACAAAAGAAACATATTGTCTCACCAGTCACTAGGTAATCACCGTGTACTACCTTGAGTTTTGTAATGGTGAGGTCACGCACCAGTCATCCACACGAGCCTCCTTACACAAGTAGTACATCAGGATCACACACCCCCACGTTCCTTGGTGGCGCAGGCGTTTTGCATTCTCCCATATATCTATCAGTCATTCCTACGTCATATTTCTCATCGTCTCTCCTCCTTTAGCTTCACTTCTTGTCCTATATTCTTAAACAGTTCATCAATCACTCCTGTTTCCCGACTTTTCATCGACCATCGTTCACTAATTTCATTCCAGTTCCTGAATTCTCAAAACGTGCACCAGTCACTTCTACTTTGTACTTTTTACCACCCACTCTTCATTAACTCTCACTCCTTCGTGTTCTATATTCTCAAAAAATCCATCAGTCCCTCCTACTTTTGACTTCTTATCGTCTCTCCTTCATCAGTTTCTCTTCTTAGTGTCCTGTATACACCGCAATCCATCGGCCACTCATTTTCGAACTTCTTATCGTTTACCTTTGACTAGCCTCGCTCCTTTGTGTTCTATATTCTTAAAACAGTTCATCATTCAGTCCTACTTCAGAATCATCGTCTACCTATCACAAGGGAAGCTGCAAAAAAAAGCCATCAGGCTTACACGTGGCAGCTCCTGTATAAAATTGCAAGAACCCATCAGGCCTACACGCGGCAGTCCCTGTATAAAACATGCCTATCCATTTCCAAAACAAATAACGAGACATTTCTCACATAAACTACCCATATATATAAATGTCCACGTATTATGACCAAACTACATAGCACACAAAGGCCTATAAACATGTATATAACCAATTTACGAGGCATAAAGACGGAGGAATCTAGCATGTTTATATACAGCAGCATACCACGTGAAGGCGTGACACACAGCTATAAGTATACAAGGCGAAAGAAGAAGATACTAGCGAGGAAAGCATGTCAGCGGCACCAAGGCCTCGTACCGTGACGCGTGTGGTGTTAAAAGGAACGTGCCATTCCGAGGAAAACTGCTGGAAATTTTCTACCGCGGCGTCTGGCGAGGATAAGTGAGAGAGCCTAGTAATCGTGGTCATGCGGGCGGAGCTTTCTGGTGCAGGAGAGGGGAGTCCTTACGAGTTTTGGATAGTTTGGTGTATGTGGGGCAGGGGATCGTGAAATGAGAAAGGGTCAAGGTCGTAGTGGTAAGGACCATATTCTGAAACACTTCAGCGCTGCAACCTCTACTACAAACAAAAAGGCTCTAGCAGTTGAAATTACAACAGCTTTATAAAGGTGTTTTATGGTTCTAGAGATAGACTAAAAAACTTTTTTACATTATTAACAGAAGAAACACTTTTTGCCTTTTGAAAATTTGTCGTGGTGAGAAAGCAAAATGTTTCTGATTACGGGCCCTTGTCCTTAGTAGTAGTAGTAGTAGTAGTAGTAGTAGTAGTAGTAGTAGTAATAGCAGTAGAAGTAGTAGAAGAAGAAGTAGCAGTAGTAGTAGTAGTAGTAGTAGTAGTAGTAGTAGTAGTAGTGGCAGCAACAGTAGCAGTGTAGTAGTAAGAGTAGTCATAGTGTACTCATGAACAACCTCTGCCATCTGTCCGTTGCGGCACGTCCACCGGCCGTCGCGTGCCTGGCATCACTAATTACCGTTGTGTCCAAAGTGCTTCATCACTCACGCCCCTGATGACTGTTATTAAGACCCCGCGTGGTGATGACTGGACGGCTGCATGGGGGACAGCGGGGAAGCAACGGAGGACAGAGAGAGAGAGAGAGAGAGAGAGAGAGAGAGAGAGAGAGAGAGAGAGAGAGAGAGAGAGAGAGAGAGAGAGAGAGAGAGAGAGAAATAACAATACAGGACATCTTGCTATTGTGGTTGTAGTGACGATAGTAGAGGTGGTGGAGAGAGGTGGTGGTGGTGGTGGTGGTGGTGGTGGAAATGGTGATGGTGGAAATGGTTTCAGCCTTCTGTGTCAACTTTTCCTGGCGCCATCCCTCACCACAGACACACAGACACACAGACACACAGACACATACACACACACGTGAGGCAATAAAGCGTCCCCTCCACACACACACACACACACACACACACACACACACACACACACACACACACACACACACACACACACACACACACACACACACAGACAGCCAAAGTATTTCGCGTGGTAACGCACGTGAAAAAAAACACTGTGGCGTGTCGTTGTTTACTGCAGAACATACCACCAGTGCCCTTGCTCTCTCTCTCTCTCTCTCTCTCTCTCTCTCTCTCTCTCTCTCTCTCTCTCTCTCTCTCTCTCTCTCTCTCTCTCTCTGGAAGTCAATTTCAAATCTCCAAGGTGTGTTTTTCTGCAGGTGTGAAAATTAAAGCAATACAGGTAAGCAAAATTGAATACAAGCGGCCAGGTATTCATTCTCTTGACCCTCCTCTTCTCCCTCCTCCTCTCCTTCTTCTTCTTCTTCTTCTTCTTCTTCTTCCTCCTCCTCCTCGTTCTGTCTCTTGCTCCCTTCTTCCTCCGGCACTTTCCCTCTATGCAATCTGTCCTCGCTTCCTCTATTGCTTTTACTCATCGTTTCTCCTCCTCCTCCTCCTCCTCCTCCTCCTCCTCCTCCTCCTCCTCCTCCTCTTGCTCCTCCTCCTCCCTGCTTTCCTCATTTCTAAGACGCTCACTTCCTCCTCACCTCTTCCTCTCCCTCTACACTTCCATGTCCCGCACTCCTCCTCCTCCTCCTCCTCCTCGTCCTCCCATAAACACGAGGCGACAGACACCAAATATCTTCCCGGGAAACAAACACACACACACACACACACACAAAACCATCACATCAATAAAACTCTCCTTCGTCTTAATGAACTATTGAAGGCAGCAGGAATCATTTATTTCGCCTCTCGCGTCCCACCACACGACCGCAGGCAGCTAAAATAAATGCACGTTAATGAATAAATGAAGAGATAGAAAGATAAATAAATAAGTAAATAGATAGATAGAAAAGTCTTGAATATGTCAATAAAGTCGAAACACCCACACACACACACACACACACACACACAGAGGGTTACGATAGCCTCTCTCTCTCTCTCTCTCTCTCTCTCTCTCTCTCTCTCTCTCTCTCTCTCTCTCTCTCTCTCTCTCTCTCTCTCTCTCTCTCTCTCTCTCTCCCTCGCTTCGTGTCAAATCGGGGAAGGTTCGACTGACGTTATCAGCATTCTGTGTCCTGCAAATTTATTCCCGTGACTTGCTTTACTTTCCTCCCTTCCTCTCCTCCCCTGCCTCCCCCTCCTCCTCCTCTCTCTCTCTCTCTCTCTACCCTTCCTCTTCCCTCTCCCTGCCCCTCCCCTCCCAAGCCTCTTATCACTTCACCCTCCTTCGCTATTGACCAACTCTCGTCCTTGTTAAGATCGATACCACCGTATTTATATTACGTATCTCTCTCTCTCTCTCTCTCTCTCTCTCTCTCTCTCTCTCTCTCTCCTCTCTCTCTCTCTCTCTCTCTCTCTCTCTCTCTCTCTCTCTCTCTCTCTCTCCGTGTGTGTGTGCGTACTGTCAACACCACCTATCCTGTCCCATCATAATCAAGGCAGTGGTGATGGTGGTGGTCGTGGTGGTGGTGGTGCGTTCCACTGGTAGCGACTTCGCGTGTCCGGTGAGGCCGCTGAGTTCGTGCTGACGTCTGTATAAGGGACACGCCGCTCCCCCTTTCACGTTCCTCCTCCCCATTCCGCCCTCCCTCCCGCTCCCCTCTCCTTAGTCCGTTCATTCCTAAGTAGTTTACTCGCGCGTCCAAGAAACCAGGTACTAAGAACAGAAAACGGGGAATGGGCGCAGGTACTTCGTCAGCGTCTCCTGCGTGGATAGTCATGCAAGGCTTCCTACTGACTCCTTCCCTCATATTCCTCTTTCTTCTCTCCTTCTTCAACACCCGACTCACTCAAGCTTCTTTCTCTATTCTCCCATATATTCCTTTCTCTCCTCTTTCCCAGCAACCCCAGACATCATTCAACACCTCTCCATTGTCCTCTTCCTCATATTCCTTTCTTCCTTTTATATTGCTTTATAATTCACGCAGCCTGTTCCTATTGTCTCTCATATTCCCTCTTTCTTCCCCCTTCCTCTACAACTCCTAACCTCACTCAAATCCCCACTCTCTCCCCCTTATATTCCTCTTTCCTTCCCCTTCCTCTGCAGCCCACAACCTCACCCAAGCTCTCCCCGCCCTATAAAATATCTCATCCCTACCCCTAACCCCTCCCCAGGTCTTTCCCTCCCCACCTCTTCCTTCTCTCCCTTCTCCTGCTCCTCCTCTCCCTTCTTCTGTAACACTGTAAAGGACCCAGCTCTCCCTCCCTTGCATGGCCCTTAACACGCAACTCACACGGCCACCTGGTCTTGCACAACGCCCTCCTCCTCCACCCGACCCTGTGTTCTTTTTCTCCTTCTTACCCTCAGCGTGATTACACATACATGAAGGCACGGCAGAATGTCCTTATAGTCGAGAATATAAACGTTAATACGACTGTCTCTCCTTCCCTCCTTCTCCTCCTCCTCCTCCTACTACTACTACTACTGCTGCTGCTGCTGCTCAACGTAAACAATCACGCCGCCGTTGAAGAAGCGAGTCATGGATGGGAAAATTTGTATCCTTTGTTAATTCTTCGCCTCGAGAGATTGGTTAGATAAAGCAGCGGTGTGGCGCCAAATTACTAACGCCCCGTGATGTAGCGGTGCGACGCCAGGAACGTGACTGCTGGCTCCCGTGACTACTACTCCTCCTCCTCCTCCTTTTTTCTCCTCCTATTCCTCCTCCTCCTCGTCCACTTCCTTGTTACCATTTCTTCATGTGATTGTTCCTCCCCAACATGCGGATAATGCAGCTGGGTGGTTTCCGGGAGCATGACGTGGGTTGCGTTGGCGTGGGGAGGGTGAGGGTGGCGTGGGGCCGTGTTGTCATTGGGGGAAAGAGAGAGCAACCCCGGAGCGCCCTGTGTGTCTGCACGCGGGGCGGCTGACCTGCATCTCCACTGATCGAAGTGTTGTATGTGAGACCCGTCTGACCTCGTGACCTCGTGAGGGAAGCCTCGCGGCGCTGGCAGACGGCGCGCCTGTCTGGAAATCTGTCTTTTTTACAACCTCAGCACGTCGCCGCGGCTCTGTGGTACACTGGCCTGGCTGACTTAATTAATACTTGTCACCACTGAGACCGCCAGGTTACTGTCCTGCACTCTTGGCACTCAAATCACTACCTCACTACCTACTACGCTCAGACCTTTGAGTTTCTACTACAGCGCCCTCAGCAAATCTCTAATTACCGGTCGTGTCATCAGTAGCCTAAGCCAGTGCCGTACGTCGCGCCCCCTCAAGCCAGAGCCGCTGCGACGCGAGCTGCAGGTTGTTGCCGTGCCATCAAAAATCTCGAATTATATCCGTGCTGTGGACAGCCTCCCAATTACCGGTGTGCAGCGTGCAGGTTGTGTGGGCGGCGGCGAACACTCCCACCTGCACACCAGCGGCACCTTGTGGCTGATATATTGACGCTATACTGAGGGGAGAGAAGGGTGTCAAGCCCCGCGCCCCACCAGACAAGTTCAGGCACACCGTTACTCAGCCCCAGTATATTGTCGGAAGCCTCCATTACGCCCGAATAAGAGCAAGCCTGAGCATGACGTCCGTATACGACCTCTAAACGCTCCCGATATGACACAGGAAGCCTCCACCACGCCCCCAACCTAACCATGATATCCTCACGAGCTGTAAACGCGGCCTGATGCCACCACAGCGTTCCCAGAGAAGCTTTAAAACGCAGTAACTTTTAATTACGTCGACCAGCTCGCATCCCCGACACTAATAACACTCTTGGAGAAAAAAATTAGTTAATTATGCTCATCACTAATACAGCGAAAAGACTGAGAATTAGCCCGAGGGAATGTGGGAGAGAGCATAAAGAGACGCACCTGACGACAACGCTGACGAGGTACCTGTGAACTGGTGCCGCAACGCCCTTGGGATACCTCAACCTGGCTTGTTATTGACACCTGGCAAGGCTAAGTGCCCACCTGTCCTCCACACGCGTATCTTGAGAGTTTACTTCCACAAATATAAAAGATGATAAACAAAAAAGGGGGACACCGTATGAAAACGTGACTAGTTGAGGATAATGGGTTTTATATACGCGTTGCGGTGACCTTGGGAACGTGACGTCAGAGGTGAAAGGGATAGGGGAGTGACGGAGGGAGGGGAGGGGAGGGGAGGGGAGGGGAAGCAAGGACCCGGGGAAGGCAAGATTTAAGGCACGAGAACCGATGTTTGCGTGTAGTTCAGAGAGACTCGCTTGTTGGGGAAGGTTCTGTGTGCGATACTGACTCCACACACACACACACACACACACACACACACACACACACACACACACACACACACACGCCATCTTTCATCTTCCTCCATCCAGCCCGCCATCTTGCTCCACCTGTCCTTCCCCTTACCTCAGCAATTCCCCTCACCCCACCTCCCCTCGCTCCACTCACTACTCATCCACCTCCTCCACTCACCTCTCGCCTCACTCTACTTAACACCTAGCCCTGACCTGAACCAGCAGCGCCCTCCACTCACACTCGCCTTGACTTTCCCCCTCAGTACTCTCCTTCGCAGTCTGGCGGGTATGAAGGTCTCGTTTTTCGTTGGAAACCATGCACTGGCAGTCCGCGTCTCCTCATCCATCTGTCGTTCATCCACCTTAATTCCTCCGCTTAAACTCACTCTCCACCTTTCTGGGTAATAACTTCTGACGCCTTCCAATATTTTGTATACCGCGTCACCTCCAGAAAAAAAAAAGAAAAAAAAACTTTACTGAGCAAGAATATAAACGTTCTTTGCCTACACTAACAAGCTACAACACCTGACGCGGCCACGGGGATCCTCGTAACCTGTGACATGACACCTGCAGCGCCTCGTTACTGCGCCCCGCCAATACCGAGAAGCGTCGTGCGGGTGTTCCTCCGCCACAGCACCCGCGCCACAACAATATCGCGAGAGCGTAGAGACGAGTATCGCCTGAAAACACCGAGCATGACAGAGTCCTCCAGGAGGCGTGAGGTGGCAGTGAACGTCCCCCCTCCCCCTCTCGAGTCATGGTGATGTGGCAAGAAGACGCCCAGTAGCCTCTAGGGAGCAGCAGCCGCGAGCAGTACCTGAGGCAGGATGGGTCGCTATGGCATGGGTCACGGCGCCATCGCCATCAGAAGGGAGAGGACCCGCCGCGCCCGCCGCTCCTCGGTGCCCGGGGACCGCATGCAGTACCACCCTCGCCCCGACAACTACCTCTACTACTACAACCGCCATCAGCAACGCAAGAGCTCCGTGGGTTCAAGCCAGAGTGCCCCGGTGAGGGCAAGCGGCGAGAGCGGCGCCGCCAACCCTCGCTGACCCGCATGGCCAGACGGTGGTCATGCCGGGCCAGGTCCCGCCCAGCCCGCTCTCCGTCAGGGGCGACCACAAACCAGGCGGACCGCCCCCGTCCGGCCCCGAGTGGTGGCCGGGGCCCCCGCTGCAGCAGGGCGGCGTGATGGTGCCGAAGCAGAAGGAAGACGGCGGCGGATCCGGCTTTCTCGCTGACGTGGCGGGGCTGTTCTCCCGGCATGAACACTTGGAGCAAAATTCAGTCCTCGCCTGTGGGCCAAGGGTGAAGGAGCCGCCGGGCTGCAGCAGGGAGCAAATGGTGATGATGGAGCAACCAAAGCCATCCATCATGTGTCCTTTGCGGATGAGGTTGGAATGTGGGGTTGGCCTCGGTCTCCTCCCAGCACCGGCAGCGAGAGGTTCTTGGTGTTCTCTCCCCCCACCACGCACCTCCAGGAGCGCAGGGCCTCAGGTCCTTCGCACTGTACAGGCTGCCAGCTCCAGCACTCCGGCTTCACACGTTCCCAAAGTACAGCCACCTCATCTAAGTCTCTTGGCTCTTGCACTAAGTGTCTATTCTTGCCCCATGTCGCAGAGCTCGTGGCCTCGCACTGTACAGTCACGTGACTGACGAATGGACCCGCCCCTAGGCACGACGACATCCACTCTTCACCACACTCGTGCCAGACGCTGAGCTCGCTTGTTCCAGTCAGCAGTGTTGACAGACGCAAAGTTCTTTCATTCCGATCAGTAATACAGACAACCGTTCCTATTTCCCTCGATACTATAAACTCATTCGGAAACCAAATTTTACACCTATTTCTAATTCACTTTAATTATTAGAATTTATTCCACAGTTTGCGAGTGTTTTTCACTTTCTTTAGGTGTATTTTAAATGTGAAGCTTCCCTCTCATCACAAGTAACTTTTTTTTTTTTTTTTTTTTTTGTCTCAAGGCTGATGCAGCTTTTGTGAGAACGTTACCCGTGTCTGTGTAACGTACATATATTTACCACCGTTCCTTCCTCTCACCATAGTCTTCCAATCAGCAAATCTGATCCCGTTGCTCACTTAATGCTTGAGTGGAGGTGTTCGCTCGCCAAACTGAGACGTGTACTGTTCTTCTAGACCTCAGCAGGTGACTCACACAGGCGCAGAGTAAA
>NC_087174.1:6427500-6452500 GCF_035594125.1 Scylla paramamosain
CTATTCATTACGTTGGTGAAAGAAATAGGCAGGTAGCATGACCACACACACACGCACACACACACACACACACACACACACACACACACACACACACACACACACACACACACGCTAACATGCCACGTCAATTCCCATCACAAATCTTTACACACGTACGAACACACTCCTAAAACAACTATACCTTTTATACAAGCTCTCTCTCTCTCTCTCTCTCTCTCTCTCTCTCTCTCTCTCTCTCTCTCTCTCTCTCTCTCTCTCTCTCTCTCTCTCTCTCTCTCTAACATGCCCGTCAGAAAAATGGAGTCAAGCAAATACAAAGCCAACCATTTATTGAGTCCAGAGCGTCGACGGATCTCAAAGAATTACAAACGTTCGCTCCGTGAGTTTGTTTAGCGTGACACGGGTGGCTATTTTTTGCAGCACCACCATCGCGTCTATTTCCAGCTTGGCACTGATTGCATTGACAGCCACTCAGAGGCGACTATCATCTTTATCCGAAGTGCTTATTGACAGAAAAGCAGCGGTAGAGGTAAAGGGGGAGAGAGAGAGAGAGAGAGAGAGAGAGAGAGAGAGAGAGAGAGAGAGAGAGAGAGAGAGAGAGAGAGAGAGAGAGAGAGAGTTTTCCATGAGATAACCAGCGATTTTTTTTTTTTTTTTTCGTTTTCTCTTTCCTGAACGTACCACACAAAAAGCTGTGAGAAAGTGGAAGTGTTAAAGCAGTGGAAGCTGGATTAGAGAGAGAGAGAGAGAGAGAGAAGAGAGAGAGAGAGAGGAGAGAGAGAGAGAGAGAGAGAGAGAGAGAGAGAGAGGAGAGAGAGAGAGAGAGAGAGAGAGAGAGAGAAACTAGAAAAGTAAACTGATAGATAACACCCCACCCACCCACTCTCTCTCTCTCTCTCTCTCTCTCTCTCTCTCTCTCTCTCTCTCTCTCTCTCTCTCTCTCTCTCTCTCTCTCTCTCTGCTTATCCTGCCAACACCCGGCATTCCCCGCCAGCAAATACTCCCCAAGGACGCCCCTGTTACAAGGTCCCGGCCACTGTTAAGACGCCATTGAGCTCCATCTCTCTTGAGCTAAACTGCCGGTACACCATCGAGCGAGGAGCCGCGTCCAGGTATCCACGCTAATAACAGAGCCTGAGCTATACCTGTCGGCGATAAATTGTTCTGCGCCGCGTTATGATCGATAGTATGAATCTACTGCCTACTATCCCTGTACTATTTTATTTTTTCTTTATTTATTTATTCTACTTTTTTCGTGTTTGTCGTCGCCTTTTTTCTTTCGTTCAAGTTTTCTGAGTGTGTGGTGAGTCATGGGTTGTGTGTGTGTGTGTGTGTGTGTGTGTGTGTGTGTGTGTGTGTGTGTGTGTGTGTGTGTGTGTGTGTGTGTGTGTGTGTGTGTAGAAGAGGGTAAGAATACTGTTTTTGTTTGTTCGTGTGTTTGTTTATTTATGTTGTTGCTGCTGCTGCTGTTGTTATTGTTGTTCTAAATAAAGACATAATCGTCTTTGTTCTCCGAAAGTTAAATGGAGTTGTGGTTTCCTCTCTCTCTCTCTCTCTCTCTCTCTCTCTCTCTCTCTCTCTCTCTCTCTCTCTCTCTCTCTCTCTCTCTCTCTCTCTCCAGGAAGGATGAAGCGCACAGCCAAACAAACACAGTCATGCGACAACTCCCAACACTCCAAACTCACAAAGTGTAACCGGATACCTGACTCAAATTAAATCCTTCACCTGCCTTCCAAACTTGTACCGCCCTCTTCCTCCCATCCTCCTCCTCCTCCCCTTAAATCTCTGCCCTGCAAACCGTGTCCCCGCAACCCCTACCGTTCCCAGAGTGCAACAGTGTCTTGGCAGGGTGTGGTTGGGGCAGCAAGCGGGTATTGATCGTACGCCCGAAGACATACCCGCTGTACCCGCCAGGCCGCGCTCCACAGGCGGGTATTAAATATGCATTTCATTGATCAAGTACGCGGTGAAGTAGGTCTGTTGACATCACACCTGTGGACTGTCACCTGAGTGTACGTAGGTAGCACAGAGGGTGTACGTGACAACCCTCCCTGACGGTGCTAATCTTCGACTCTTCATCAAACATGGCGCAGTTCCTGCCTCACGTCACGCTCTTGCTCCTGTAGCGCCATGTGGTTGCTCCTCGTTACCTTGCCTACCTGCCAAAAGCTCACCCCGCAAACGACATCCCCCCCTCTCTCCACCAGCCTGACTACGAAGCCGCTTAGCTACACAAAAGCTCACCTACAAACACTCTAGTACATTAGCATTCCAACACGAGGGTGCCACTCACGCCACGCTTCCTCGACCTCTTCCCATTCCCTGACAGGTGCCACCCCGCGTCACTCGTCCACCTCCAGTTCTGCTGTGTGATAGTTTTACACCAGTGAAGCCCGGCGATCGCTCCCCCGGCAGTGCCACGGACACTCGTGCGCCTCAAGTCCTCGTGAGCGACGCGGCACGACACCACAACCCCAAGACACCCTCCGCTACTGATGAGGGAGTCTTCCATCATGGCGGCGGCCAATTCATACGCCCCAAGTGCTGTGCCACAAAATAGTGACTGAAATAATTATATTATTACCGACACGAAGCCTCCCACTACTGCAGGCCGTGTGTCGCCTCTGTGATGGCTGGCGGAGGTCGTCGGCCCTGGCCCTTCCCTCCGGTGTTGTTGGGGGCTGCCGCGGCCTCCATGCCATGTACTCCCTGGCCAGGCGACACTGGGAGGCCCAGCTCTCCGCCATTACTTCACCAGATACAGTAGTGCCAGACTCTACCCATGACTGGGAATTCGTGGATATCGTGGCCACATCCACGATTACCTTGGCAGATCCACAGCCTGCCGAGGCTTGGCCACCTAAAGAGACGCCCTCACGCCCTTTGCTGCGGCGCCTCCAGCGTCGAGCCACGGTCACGCCCGGAGCAGAGTCTGCAGAGAATATTGAAGGCCAAAAGGAGTTTATAAAACTGCAAAAGATCAGTTCCGACAAAGATAAGCTACAAGACCAGAAAGAGTCTATAAAAACACCTCAGCCACACGACGCCCCTCCCGCCGTCACCCCCGATGAAGACCACGCCAGCCACACTCCTGCCTTCCAGTTGTACATCGAGGAAGCTGCCGCTACCCTGGACAAAGTGTCGCGTGGGAGGAACCGTCCGCCCTGGTGGGAACGGTTGCTGGTTTATCTGAGGGCAGTGTGGAAGGACGAGCCCGTGCCCTGCCGCACCTCCTCCTCGCTGCTCTACTGGCACGTGCACGCCCTGGAGCACGAGCGGATCTCCGTCAGGCCCATCGCTAACGGGGAGTACGTGGTGGCCTTCGACAGCGCCATCGTCCTGCAGAAGCCCGAGAAAGACATGCCCTCCTTATATAAGCTACTTCGAAGTTTCTCCCACGCCACGAGCTGGAGTCACGAGAGGCTAGACAGTCCCTCAGAGAGCAGAAAAAATTACATTACCGACGACTAAACACCCTCTACTCAAAGGAACTCGAATAACAGTCATCGCAGTGTAATTTACGTACATGAACTTAAGAATACAATTACCCACAAGCACAGCGGTCCATGTGGAGAGGTAATTCCTCGCTAAATATAGACGCTGATAACTACCACGTAAGGCCGCCGTTCCTGGATGAACAAGTAGGTCGAGTGAGCCCAGGTGTTGAGTGGAGCGATACTCAGAGCAGGGCAGATATAAGTGCAGGCTGACCTGGTGCCACCTTTCTCATTATTTATCCTTTTAAATACCCCTCTTCCATTCCTGTTCCATCCCCTATCCCACCTCATCCCTTCCCACTCCAGGACTAACCATAGAAGGTAAAGACAACTCCCCACAAGTACCTCGTTAGTGTACCCAGGTTCTCTCAGTATTAATAAGGCACCACACAGTTACTGGTGTTGCTACCAAAGGAAAGAAGAAAAAATCGTGAGCCAGATTAAGCCCAGGCCACTCCCGTTTAGCACGCTAGCTTACGGGCAGCCCCTTTAGTCCTCTACCGGTGCTGGTGTCCCCCAAGCTGCCCCTAACGCTGTACCTCTGTCTCTTGCAGCTACCCAACGGGAAGAACGCCTGGGGAGGGAGAGTCGGCGACAGAAAACGGGCGTCAGACGCTCAGAGAAGATGGATGAACAAAAACAAGGTGAATGCCAGTACCTTTTTGTACGCGCGACAGGTGGGGCTCTCTCTCTCTCTCTCTCTCTCTCTCTCTCTCTCTCTCTCTCTCTCTCTCTCTCTCTCTCTCTCTATCTATCTATCTATCTATCTATCTATATATATATATATATATATATATATATATATATATATATATATATATATATATATATATATATATATATATATATATATATATATATATATATTGATATGCATATGTACTCGCATGTACACGTGTGTATATAGCAGGTAGTTGAGTAAGTACTGTAGATGTGTATGTATCTATGTATATATTTATGTATGTATACACTACTTTCCTTCTCTGTCTCACACACACACACACACACACACACACACACACACACACACACACACACACACACACACACACACACACACACACACGTACTACATTTAGACACATCAAAAACAATTCACAAAAATATAATATCACACACTAATCCTCAAACAAATTTACATAAACAAACCATTATTCTAACTGATAACTGTCTGCAGGAAAATTCAAGAAAGAAAAAAATGTATATATTCCTTAATCTTTTGCTGTGTGTGTGTGTGTGTGTGTGTGTGTGTGTGTGTGTGTGTGTGTGTGTGTGTGTTTCAGAGTCTATAATACGTTATATGCTTTACTGCTTAACCTTTACCACTGTACAATGTTTGAACTGCATTATTATCGAGCGAGGGAGCGACGCCAATCCCCACCACCTGTCTGTAGCACAACCAACTCCTCGTACCCCCTACCCAACTGTCCTACTCCTTCAACACCCCCACCAGGACAAGAGTCACACACCGTACTGACGTTGCATGATGACGGGATGACGTGTGTGTGTGTGTGTGTGTGTGTGTGTGTGTGTGTGTGTGTGTGTGTGTGTGTGTGTGTGTGTGTGTGTGTATCAAACTATGAAAAATGAGCTCATTAATAATCACGTAGCAGGACAAGAATACCTTAGGAGGTCATGTTCGTGGCCCGGAAGTAGCCGTGTGTGTGTGTGTGTGTGTGTGTGTGTGTGTGTGTACACCCCGAAATACTACACACACACACACACAGAGGGATTACAGCATGTACGTTTTCATTTTTCAGTATGTAGTACGAACAGAGAGAGAGAGAGAGAGAGAGAGAGAGAGAGAGAGAGAGAGAGAGAGAGAGAGAGAGAGAGAGAGAGAGAATGACAGTGCGTGCGCTTCTCAGTAAAAGCAATGCGCAATGGATAGGAATACATGCCTGTGTGTGTCTGTGTGTGTGTGTGTGTGTGTGTGTGTGTGTTCGTGTCAGTAACAACCTTAATACACTGACACATCGCCGAAAAGGTCAGCATTTTTAATCCCCGTGGGCGACATTCCAGGTGAGCGACCAAGACAGGTGAGGAATGTTTTAATTAATGGATGGCGTGTGGCAGGTGGATTCGAAGGTGTGTGTGTGTGTGTGTGTGTGTGTGTGTGTGTGTGTGTGTGTGTGCAAGAGGCATTCACCCTTATTACATACAGGCGGAATGTGTTCGAGAACGGGACACACACACACACACACACACACAGAGAGAGAGAGAGAGAGAGAGAGAGAGAGAGAGAGAGAGAGAGAGAGAGAGAGAGAGAGAGAGAGAGAGAGAGAGAAACAAAAAAACAGATAAATAGACAAACTCGTAAATAAACAACCAAACAGACAGGTAGACAGACAGACAGACAGACAGACAGACAAAACTTCTATTCACCTTAACCTTAACTATTTTCCCTCTAAAAAAAAAGTCCCGCAGCTCACAAACGGACCCACGTAGTACAACTTTACCCCAGGATCGTTCACCTCGGGGACGTCGTGTGTCCTCGGAGCTGCTTTAACTTCTACTTAAAGCTTCTGCCTCGCTGACCTGCTGGGTGCGGTGCGGCTTGTGTTCTTAGCTGCCACGGAATTGCTTGTGACTCTTCCTTGTTATGCGAGAGTTTGACCGGGGAATGAGAAACGGATGAACTGATCAGAGGACAAAGGTAGATTAGCAGGGAAGGAGAGGGAGGGAGATAGATGGGTAAATAATTAGGTTGGTGTTAAAGTAGGTAGGTAGAAAAGGATAGAAGAGAGCGAGAGGAAAAAGGGATGGAGGTAGCTAGGTACAAGGTAGGACGGGAGGGGACAGAATGAGGGAGAAAGGGATGGCGGTAGGTTGGTAGGTAGGTACAGAAATTAAGAAGGTAGGTAGGTAGGTAGGTAAGGAAGGAAGGAGGAAAAGAGTAGGTGAGTGAGTAGGAAGGAAAGAACAAGTGAGAGAGAGAGAGAGAGAGAGAGAGAGAGAGAGAGAGAGAGAGAGAGAGAGAGAGAGAGAGAGAGAGAGAGAGAGAGACCTCCCACCCACACACCACGCAGGCGGGAAGGTCACAGGTCAGCCAGCACATCCACTATTCTCTGACCGATGAAAGAAAAAAAATAGATGAATACTTGTGACATGAGCCATAAAAACTAGAGCACGAACCTGCTGCTTAAAGGTCTCGCTCTGCCCTGTGTTTGGAAAGCTTCGTGAGGCCACAGGGGACCGTATTCTGATACGTTTCGCTGGCTTATTTCAATTACTTTTAAGATGCCCTTGTGGGAGTGGTTGGGATTTTCAAATTTTCATCTATTTCCTTTCTGAAAACTAAACAATCATATTTTTTTTTTTTTACTTTTAAACGGAATGTTCGTCTGTTCCCTTCTGAAACAACTAAACACTTTTTTTTTTTTTTTACAAAATACACAGGAAGCAATAATTGTTATACTGAATTACTCCTTATCTTCCTATCATTCACTATACGGACACACGTACACTCGCAAACCCTAAGGCGGAGGTTCAGAAGTGGGGACACGCATGTTCGAACACTCCTTGTGAACCATGCGTCGGTTTCTCTGTGCAGTGAATCCTGTAAATACTGCTGAATTTAACATCGGTGTCTATTGCACTCATTGAATACATACCTGAAAATCGTAACCTGAAAATGTATTGAAGTATTATTAGACATATTCACTCCACAGCGACGCCGACAAAAGGTTCATAAGGAATGTTCGAGAACGCGTGACTTGCCTCGGGATAGCCACCGTGTGGCCCCGCGTACAAAGACCTCACTTCTGAAACTCCGCCTCTTCCTTGGTCAGGTAGAAATTGTGGAATGCGAGTACGACTGAATATGAAGAACATTAGGTAAATTTATAGTTTATGACAATACACCCATTCATTTTTTTTTTTTTCCCTACGTATGACAACCTAATGCGTATCGTCTACAATAATACCTAACAATGACGATGGTGTATTCACAATTAAAGAAAGCTAAGTAACTGTTAAAAATAAAATTTTCCGGCAGGTCTCTCTCCCCCATCTCCCCTGCCTCAGCGAAATACTACCCTGTTAGTGACTATCGCTCTAACGACTATCACTTGTTAACCCTGCCGCGACCTTACACTGCCTCCATCCCTCAAATCTCACCAGGATTATTGAACAAAAGTTTCCCCAAGGCAGAACCGAATTGTTATTAGCAGGCGAACGGACTTGAGGACCAAAACTAACTCATGCTTTGATCTTCGCAACCCTAACAACAAACTAAAGCAAAATTTTAAACAACTCATCTTCCCCTTCTTATTATTGACTGCCAGCTCTTACCGTGTTTTTGTGCCGCCGCCGGTGCCTTTGTATCTCGTTCCACTTTCCATGGGCATCCACGCACACTTGTATCGAAAAGAAACACGAAAATAATACAGCAGCTGTCATGGCCTTCTCGTGCCACAGAGAAGAATCACGTACGACTGTCGACTGAGCTCTCGTAAATCAAGTAAAAATCTCTATTTTTTTTTTTTTTGTGTTCTTTTATAAAATCGTTGGTTAATATCATATACCTTCATCTCAGTCTCAGACATTTCTATTTCCTACAGGTGTACTTGGTTATAGTAATTGAATAGACTTGGTTTAAATATGGTTGGTTGCTCATATGACTAATCAGTGTTGCCATCTTCGTGGGTTCTCTCGTTTCCTTAACCCTTAACACACCTCTGGCTTACCTGGTTTTCGCATTGCTCTTTTAACCCTTTCACGGCTATTTGGCACATGGTTTTGTAATCACAAATCACTCTGAGGCATTTCTTTTCGCTTTACTGCTACTTATAAATATCATTATCACTTTAATTTATTTATTCTTCTTTAGAGGTGCTTGTAATAATTTGTTTGTTCCCTATCTTTGCTATAAAAGGAAAAGAATACAGAGTTTATAGTAATATAGATGATAATCGTATGTAAAAGCTAGAGCATACTTAACATCATTGACTGCGTTATTTACTCCTCTAATTCTCGAAAACTGATGATCTAATGGTGACGTTGCCATGTGTGTGTGTGTGTGTGTGTGTGTGTGTGTGTGCTATAATAATTACGTAAAAAGTACTACTTAAAGTGTAACAGCCGTGAAAAAAGATACGTAACTATACAGCGATGGCTATTATAATGTAACAATGCCAGCTGATGACGATGATGAATGTACAGATTTGTGTGATAGATTGATTGACTAATTAAGTAAGGGAGTAAGTGAGTGAGTGGGTGTGTGATCTTTCATGCAAGAGAAACTCTGGCCAAGGGCAACAACAACAGCAACAACAACAACAACAACAACAACAACAAACCCCCCTCTTGATTGATTTAATTACACGTAGCAGTCCCCATAGAAAACACATCTACTTATTTCTACCTCTCGTCTTATCTTGAAACCTCCCTCGACTCCCTCTTGCTTCCGAACTGATGCCCGATGTGTTGCAGGTCGGGGATTCCGGCGGTGGGAGCCTGGAGAAACGGCCCGACGGCAAATACCGCCAGACAGGGGTCGTCAACATCGTCCTGTACGTTGGCCTTGGACTCATCTCCTTAGGTGAGGCTTACCTGACATCTCACACTCATCTCTGCCCTATCCTCTTCGCTTCTCACTCATTCCTTACCCTCTCTTCTTCGCTTTTCACTTATCTTTGCCCTATCTTCTTCGCTTCTCGCTCATCCCTGCTCTCTCTTCTTTTCTTTCCACTCATCCTTGCCCTAACTTCTTCGCTTCTCACTCAATTCTTCCCTCTCTTTTTCTTTTCCCACTCATTCCTGCCCTATCTTCGCTTCCCACTCGTCCCTGCCCTTCCTTCTCTTCCCACTCACCCCTACTCTTCTTTCTCTTCCCACTCTTCTCTGCTCTCCCTTCTCTTCCTTACCTCCCTGTCCTCCCTTCTCTTCCCCATCTTATTACACATCCTTCTTTTTTTATTCTCTTACACTCACACTGACACTGGCGCCTCTACAGGACTCATCATCACCTTCGTGGGGATGGGCGAGCACGGCTTCAAGTCCCCCGAGCTGCAACTTATCGGGCCGAGCCTCATCGGGTGCGGCTTCCTATTCTGCCTCCTTCGCCTGTTCTTCTGCTCCGCCCCCGCCTGCTGCGCCATCTGCTGCAAGTGAGTGAAATCACCGTCTTAAGAATCTTTGTTAATACTGCCCCTGTGCCTTTAAGTATTGGGTCACCTGAGGAAACTTGTTAATTTTAAAATATTTTGGAACCTTTGGTATCATGACGTGTTTACAACGACGTGTCTCAGGCATCGACCCTGCACCTCACGTTTGGAATTACTTCACACACACACACACACACACCGCTAATGGTCACGAACACGCACGTGGGACAAACGCATTAGTGCAAATTAACTCGTAGCCAAAAAGATTATCTGATAGTAATCCATGAATCGTGTTATGAAAAGTTTATCTCCTGCTGACAGCGCTCATCTCCCACGTGAGGGACTCAGCAGCAAAAGAAGGTTCCTCAGCGGCAACCAGTAACACCTTTATTTTATTCCCCTACAGCAAAAGAAGCACACCCTTGGATGAGAAGTCTCTCTTGTCCCCATCCCGTGAGACCTTGAATGAGGAGTCCGCGGAATCCCAACAGCACCAGCAGCGGCAGCAACAGGAACAAGAGGTGCAGGAGCAGGAGGAGAGCGGGAGCGAGGTGCCACAGCGCCTCGAGACACACGAAGAAAATGACCACCAGGAGGCGAGACGAATCACCTCCAAGACGGCGCGCCGAGTTCAGTCCACGATCCCAAACCTAATTGAGGATGAGTTCGACGACGACGCGGACCTGGGCTTGCATGTGGAGTATATGGATGAGGTGGGCCGCACCCTCAGCCCCAAGCAGCAGGGTGGCGGCTCTCTCAGCAGCTCTCGGGCAAGTTCGGCCCGTAGCCACGGCTCCGCGGTGAGTGCCAACATGCCACTGCAAGTTTTACCACTAACCTGTTACTTGATTACGCCATTGCTAACTATTGCCTACATTCTTCTTTCACCGTCATTCTCATCTTTTCCGAGACTACGCGTCTTTCATTAACGTTTTTTTTTTTTTTTTGGAAGACAAAGAAATAAACAGATCAGTATACATATTATGTAGAAAGTAATCATATACTCCCTCACAGGCGTCCAAAGTTCCCCGCCTGCCGGACATCCACACCGTGGGCCGCCAAGACCCTGAGATTGTGCTGAACCCCGCCACGTTGGAGGGCGCCGTGGACTGAGTGGGCGAGGGTAGGGATGGACACAATGAGGGGACAATACAATACTCTTTATAATGTTTTTTATATATCTCTTTCTTTCTTTTCTCATTGGTGGATCAAATCAGATCAGTGGACAGTATTTATGCTGGTTTGAAAGATCGAAAGAGGGAGAAAAACATAAAGTACAATCAAACGGTGATCCTCGGCGAGTGCTACAGCATGGTGAGACGGAAAGTAGTCAGAGCCAGGAGGAGGACCCGCGCTGCCTTCTCTGGGTCTGCAGAGTGACTTATGATTATAGTCGAACTCATCCAAAGTCGGCCTCCCCTACGTACACCCTACCAGCAGTGTTGCAGCTTAACTCTCCCCATAGCATGGTAATACCCCGCCCCACTCTTCCTTTCGTGTGAGCAGCTCAAATAATAAGCGTGCAAGTTAGATGAAGCACTACGATATCCCAACAGTCTGAGAAAATGAACGATCGGCTGGCTTGGAGTGATGACGGGAACCTTCGTACACCGCTACTCGTCACCCCTTGAAGCTCGCGTCCAGGCAGGCTCTGGGATGCGGGTAGGGAGATGATGACTGTGATAATTATCTTCTCGGGTATCGCCTCTCAACCCTTCAGCCCCGCCAACTAGACCCCCAAGACAAATGCACGACCATCCTGCCCCAGACAAAAAGCTCCTCCCAGGTGCATCATCCACCTCATACCTCGGCCAACGAAGAACTCCCATTGATTCCTCATGCTGGTGTTATCTGATTGACCTTAATTGTGAAACCTTTGACGTACGTGAAGGAGTCCCATGGATATCAGCAGAGGGAGAAGAACGCGCACCATCAAGAACGTACATCCCATCACCAACCTCCGATTACCTAGACTAATTCGTAGGTGGACAGTCTACTTGCTTACAATCACAGACTCACCTAAGTCATCATTCATAAGTTTCAAAGGTACGACAAAGGAGGGAAGATGTATAAGAAATGCAACTTCACAAGAACGAAATCATAAAGTAAAATAATGATCGGAGTATGGCGCGTTTTCAAACTTTTGCATCTAAACTTGTGAAGGATTGTGTGAAGGTGGGTTTGTCATTGATTCATCTTATACGTAATGAAGTGGGGTTACTTCTGATCTGTTCTTTGGAGGGATAAACACAGGTGAGTATGTGACGTCAACATTGAACTTGTAAATGGAGAGAGAGAGAGAGAGAGAGAGAGAGAGAGAGAGAGAGAGAGAGAGAGAGAATTTTAACTTTCCTTCGTTCTTTATTCTTTCGATCTCAGTGCCGAAAATTTTCTCATTCCAATAGCCAAGTGGATTTTTTTTTTATTTCAAAATGTAAATGTGTCATTATGAATGGTGTGTGTGTGTGTGTGTGTGCGCTGATTTATACGCTCTTGTACCTACCAACGATCTGTTAGGGGCTGGGGAAGGTGTCAACACAACAGAACTCAATCCAATCTTAGATTCCTTACTCTCTAAGATGTGTGCGACAAGTGTACTATGTATGTTTCGTGAATGTGCATACCTACCATGCTGTATTTTCCACGATATCTCTTTTTATGTATACAATATAATATACATATTAATGTTAGGCTGCCCTTGACTTGAAAGCTGTTTCTATAGATTACTGAAACTCGTTTTTAAGTTCAGAGACTCCTGCTGAACTGAGGGGCAAGAGTATATCAAGTATTACGTACCATGCATGATGAGATGTCAGCTGAATATTTTTTGACATGCATGTTCATCGTCATCTCTAGTGATATTAATGTAAATAGAGATTATTATATACTCAGTGCAACCCTAATGCGGAGCGCACATGTGTAACTAACATTTCCTACCACACTGTGAGAGTGAGCGAGTGAGGTCATGATACAAAGAGCCAGACATCGGAACATCACGTTGTGAGAAAAGAAAAAACATGACTATTTAATTGTCCACACTGCTAGCAACTGGAGCAATAACAACCATAATGACATACGGTGTTATACTGCAATTCTTCTCTCAGTTTTCTTAGCTGAAAAATCAGTGTGTTTAGTATTGTTCATGAACTAACTTTTATTTTCCGTTATATTTTTTTTGTTGGCATTTCCACTAAAAATCTGTCATTGCTGAGAAATCTCATAAATTTATTTGTATTGTACTTTCCTTTAGTTCTATTAAATTAAGTGATATTTTATCACTTGTCAAGAGAACACAGTTCCAGTGGTTTAGTAGCATACTTCCATTTCATTACTCATGATAACCTGCATTCATAAGTGTTTGTATCACTTACTGTCTTTCTTCATCTAAAAAATTTTATTTTTCTTAATATCTTATGATCTTTTATGCAAGATTTTCTGATAACTTCTATAATTTCCATTCCATCTCCTGTCTTTTGATCTTCCTGATTTCTACATTAATTTTTCTTCCCTGTCTTAAGTAATTTTCCTTGCTTCATTAAATCCTATTTCTTTTCATTTCCATTATACTTTCTTTTATGTTGTGGTATGTTTCCTCCCTCTCATCATTTCTAGTCATTCCTCTCCCCTCCATGTGCAAAATTCTTTTACTTTCATGTTTTACTTTCAAAGTCATTCTTCCATACTAGAACCAAAAATTTCTCTTGTGTTAAGCATTGCCACAATTATCTGTCTCTTGCCCGTGCCTTTCAGTGCCTCATGAAGCAGTGGATTAACATATCTCACTGTTGCTGCACGGCTGCTCCCTCCTCTTCCAGTATCGTGCAAGCCTTGGACATGCCTATAAGAAAACTACATCTGTGTTAAAGGATTTCCCCATCTCTCTCTATCCCTCCCAAATAAGTTTTCTCAGCTAATAACTTTTCCAATAATGCTTCTAAGACAGCCTTTACATCAAGGCAATCACTGGCACTCATTGTCAACTTTCATATCTCTTCTTGACAAAACTGTATGTTCGACATGACCCTTTAATTATAACTGCATATATATGCTATCAGGGGTATGAAAGTTATTTTCTTTTCCTTGTGAACACAGAGAAATGGGCTTCACTATATCACTTTTGTCTTGCAAGTGCATTGTCTGCCCTCTTCAGGCTGTGTGAGAACTCAGTATTAACCATGTACACTGGCCTGAGCTTACTGATACTGGTGGTATTGTGCCAACCCAGAACCAGAGGGTGGCTAAGGAAGCCCACCTTTGTGGTTACATGAACAAACCACAGTCATGTCAACAGTATTTTTTTTCCCTTACAGTCAGTATTTATGCAAAAGTATAATTTACTCTACTTCTCTGACCTCTTTCCAGTTGACACCCAGTGCCTCAGGTTATCCAAAAATTAATGTAAACCATCAGTGTTTACAAGTGAGCTGCTGATGAGACAGACAGCCATATGGTATTGCAATATATTACTGCAGGCAATGTCTCAGTGGTGACTTTGGCCTCCCAACACACCACTAACCAATAAATCTTGGAATCAAAGAGTTGCTCAATGTTAAAACAACATAAAGAAATAGCTTATAAGCCAACAGTGAAATCAGACAGGATTAATTTCCAAAATCATAAAAGCTTTTATGAATTTTTTTTTTTAATCCAGTGGCTAATTCCATCACACCAGCATGAGCCCACGTTATAGCTTTGTCATGTTGACAAGTCAAATCTTTTTCTACAATCTGACATGGGACTCAATGATTGATTTCAATTTCATTCCATTCAAAGAACTTTCATATTTTTTTTTTTAATTGAATATGTACTTGTAAGAGGATGTACTAATTATTTTCCAACATTGAAGCTGATATGAAAAGACTCATATACCCTTCCCAACCAGACCTGTGTTTTAAAGTGCTCAGCCAAGAAAATGTGGCAAGGAATAATACATTAGCAACTCAGAATTCCTGCTGAATATATCAGTGACACATTCAGCACTGTTCCACAAGTAAACAAAGGAAATTTTCTTTCTTGAACACATAATCAGCTGCTGTCTTTGTAATGTAAACATAGACATTCCTTGTAATCTTTCCTCCATTCCTATATAATTTCAATATTTGCACTATATGACATGAAATAAAGTTTCAAAAAATTATTAACTGACATAAGTTCATGTAGTCTAAATAAATTTAACCATAATGCAACCTCAGCTTATTTTCTGAATATCTTCATTTCATATTCCTTGGAATAATACATACTTTCAAGCCAAAACAAGGACCACTTAAATACTGCAAAAAAGAGAATTCCTAGAGGCTGGATGGCCAGCCCCTCCAACACATGAGTGGGAGTGTGCACTGAATGTTGACGGAGTAGCACCAAAAATTAACACGTAACAGGGACATGAGGAGTGTGTAAGCAAGGGTGCTTGTGTGTTGATGTTGGCAATGTTGGAGTTACACACATGTATGTGTGCATAACATTAACATTTGGAAACATTCTTGCAGCAAAATGCATCCATCAACCACACCCTGCCCACACCCTGCTCCTCTGCCCAGTGTTCAGTGGTGCTTGATCTGCAGATAAGCCATACAACTATTTTATGTGGTATTTATACATATGTCTGTTTCCTAAACTGGAATCTCAACTTACACAAGTCTTAGGAAACTACTCCCATAAACATCAATAGTGTATCACAATATTTGATAAACAAAATAAACAAATAAATGCATAAAAATATGATAAAAATAAAGATAATAACTCAATGGCTTGTATTAATGAACCAGTAACCAAATCTATCACCTAAATATGATTTTGAGAGAACAGGAAATAATTAGATTATTGTTTCTGATACAAAAGTTGAATGAAGTTATATATATATATATATATATATATATATATATATATATATATATATATATATATATATATATATATATATATATATATATATATATATATATATATATATATATATATATATATATATATATATATATATATTGGTTTAGCATTGTGCAATTAAGGAAACAAGGTAGATGAGGCATGGTAGAATTTGCAGAGAATGAAAACATATGTTGTGCTGTCATAATGATGACAAATAGTGAGGTTATTACTGAATTAATATTATAACTAACTGATAGCAAATCATATCAGTATATAGAATAAAAAGTAAGGCAGGTAATGGTATGTGCATCTGAAATAAAGTTATACTCCTGGAGATGATGGTGAGGAAAGAGATTGAGCATATATCAATGCATGGTTTCAACTGTATAACCAAAGCAAGATTGAATGCTAGATTATACAAGGATCAATATTGGCTAGCAAACTTGCTGATGACATAAAGAAAGTTCCATATCATTTAAATATGCTGCTATCTCACCTCAGAGCTTCCCATATCATCAGGTATTGATGTTTAATATTTCCTTCTTTCACATACACCCAGTATGCTAACAAATCCAAGAATAGGCCACATCCTCCTCTCTTTGTGATTCTTATAACTAGGCAATATTCAAGGAGAATGATGACACCAGTGTTTTAGTGCATACCATTCTCAATCTGGCCTTTCCTAATTTTCCCTTTTGGCAATGGAAGAAACAAACATTCACTCTTTAATATGTTTATTTATCAAAACCTTTGGCTCATCTTTTATGTGAAAAAGTTAACTTCTAAAGTCTGAAAATCACACAATAGACACAGCCTTACAGTATGTCTCTGACTTACTTTTTATAAATAAGGTGGTAGTAAGTCAATCACCACACTTCGGAGGCCAGTCAAGGGCAACATTCTGGAAAGCAAAATACAAGTTGACACAGACAGGAATTGAAATACATTAATAAAACCCATCAACTAGACACATACCTGAAATTTTTCCTTTTATTCTGAAGTAACCATGAAAGACTTTAATGTTTTTAATCTGTATATTCAACAATCAATTACCTATTCTGCTATTACAAGTGCCAAGTGCAAGATTTGATTAGAGTATGGAAAATCTTCTTTTCTCACCTCAACGTCCAAGGCAATAATGTCAACTTCACAGCCCATGATTTCACCAAGGTTTGGAACAGTACGCCCAAGGTCACTGTGCACAAATTCCTTGATATACGTTCCAGCTTGAGTGGTGAGGTGTAGCTGCAAAATACATGTAACAATTAATAAAGGCCATATTTTTTTTTTTTCTCCTCTAGGAGGGAGAGAAAACTGTGAAAATTACGTGACAATATAATGCTTCTTTTTTAAAGTATGAATGGTGAGATTCATTCTGTGATCCAACTAAATTTGATGAATACACATATGAACTCTTAATGAATGATCCCTGTTCCTTGGTTATCCTTTGGGTTTTTCATGAGGGAAAGGAGTTGTCAGTGATAATCAACATTGACAATATACTATTCTGTTTCAACAAGCAATGGAGCAATGATTTTTTTTTTTTTTTTTTCAGCGATATACTATAATTCACATTAGTATGCAAGACATTTTTCACAGAACTGGCTCTCTCCCAGACAAGGAAGATGGTACATTACAAAACACAGAAAGCAAGATACATCCATGAATTAATAGTGCACCTGCCTTGAAAAAGTGTTGGTCTACTGGATGAGCCTTCATACTGAGAATGGTTCGGGCACGGGTGGCAAGAGGACGGCGATGCAAGACACGCAATGGAGTTTTCTGTTGTATCACCAGCTGAGGCATTTTGGATAAAGCTTCCAGAGCAGAGTTATCATAGCCCTTGGCAGCAATGCAAAGGGCACAGTAAGCCTTTGTCTTCTCTTCTTCACCTTCTTTAAGATTCTTTAGATCTTTTCTGTAAAAAAGAAAAATAAATATTAAGAAAATGCATCTAAAATTCCACTATAGGATTATTTTCTCAAGGAACGGGTCACAAATAAAAAAAATCAAAGAATTATCTTTGTCAATGAAGATAAAGACAATTGCCACACCTCTTTTGACTTTCATTACACCAGTTTCTATTCTTACCAATAATAAAAAACACCTAAACATGGGTGTGAGCATGTTCATGAACCTATGTGAAAAGAAAATAATGTAGCCTTACATTCTAAATACAACTGCAGAGTCAGATCTGATAATACATAAAGCAATTAGCATAAGTCAACACAATCCTGCAGACAGCCATACTTTTCAACAATCTGGAGATCTCTCACTCTTATCAGCTTGGTGGAGTTATTAATGGTCCGCTGGAGGGAGCTGATCTTGTCCCCGCTCAGTTTTGTCCGCTGAGGATTGATGAATTCTACAACAAAGGGTCGGCCATTCCCCAAACACCTCACATCAACATCTTCTCTGCCCGATGAAGAAAACTTTAAATCTGAAAAGTGACAAAAACATGATGTACAATTTGTTTACTCTGCTTCTTTCTCATAAGCCTTGTGGAAGGTCAGTATATTCTGAAGGCACCTTTTACTTTTGGTTAATGTATTTCTTTACCTTACTTATGTGGGGATTTCTAATATTTTTCTTTTCTTTTCCACCATGTTAACTTACCTTCTGCACAAACAGTTTGATCAAGAATATCACATATAAGTTCTTGCACACTGGACCCCAACTTGCGTTCACCCTCAACAAACCAAGGTGTCTGAGGCAAGTCTCTGCTGTATTTGTTGTATCGACCTGTAGAAGAAAAATACAATTTGTACTATTCCATGAATTTTGTGGACCTTGAACACAAACCAGATCCCCAGCCAGCCTTGTCACATCAACATAAAGTTTCGTAAACCATTAAAACTTAGCATAATTCTGCAGTCTGATCCTAAGACTGATCAGCCTACTACTTTCGTTGAAACTGGCTTTGAATGGCAAACAAAATAATCCCTGAGCCATTCACACCTCACCTGACTTTCTTAAGTGTGTTGGTTCCCTGGGGAAACCCCTGGACACACACCTTTCACCAATTATCATCTTCACACCCTTTTCTCCAAAACCATGTGACAAGTGTACTGTGTGTTGATCGGTGGACATGTCTCAGCCCAGGCTAAATAAATAAATGCTGAGAGTCGGCCTGTGGGAAACCAGCATCACACTTAGAGGCAAGCACACTCTGCATTCTCTATCTCATCTCTACACCCAATAAACAGCCAAGCTTCAAGATGTAACTCCACCCAATATCCCCCATCCTGTAGGAGGAGGGCTGGGAGGATGACATACCACATGGTACACATAAAGGGTACCAACAGTGAACCAGCACAAAAGGAGGAGCCACAGAAAGAACCAGAGGGTCAGAGAACTACTACTTCAGGAGGTATGTAAATCTGGAATACCAGATACCACCATTCATGTTCCGGGCTGCCAATCAACACACAATACACTTGTCAAGTGGTTTAGGAGTAAAGGCTGTTGAGGTGTTAATTGGTGAATGGCATGAGTCCAGGTGTTTCTCCAGAGGACAAACACACCTAGGGAAGTTAGGTGAGGTGTGAATGGGAGAGGACCACCCACAGGGCAATATGTATCCACATGGTTGTGTGCATAAATTGTATGTGATACATGTATAGTACATTGAAATTACAAAATCAACAAACAAATATACCAGTGATTATGAAAATTAGTCATAATGATGAGAGAAGATATTAGTAAATAATACTGCAAATAATGATAAATGAGACCACTTAACCCAATGCACTTACCAGCCATGTACATGGGAGCTTGTTGGCACTGGAGGCTGGCAAAGGTGACTGCCTCACTGGGTGTGCTGGGAGGTGAAGGACACACCTTTAGCACTTCAGAATCACTCAGCTTCTTAAAGGCAGCATCAATTGCTTGTTTAGAGTACACACTATTGGCATACTTCTTGTGCTGTTTTTGGCGAGTAGCAAACATTGTCTGACATAGTTCATCCCTGTGTAAAGCAATTTCTTGATTACTTACCATTTTCCTTGATTACCATTATCATTTTTCATCATGACATTATCAATTCATTAATTTTAGGACACATTTCCACTTTTTAAGCACACTAATGACTAATACTATTACAGATTTTATCAAAACAAATTAACAAATATTACTCACATTATCTTGCAATCCTCTAAATCATTGACATATGTACAAGTAACATTCAAGACAAAATCATGATAAGTGCCATGAATGAATGCTTTTCCTGTGGCAGCTCCCAACTGTGGACCAACAACATTTTTCCAAACATCTTTGACTGTGCCAATGTGATCTTCTCGTCCCTGGAAAAACATGGATATCAACAAACTTTGCAAGATTCATGATCTGCTTATGACAGTATACAGTAACCATGTATGCCATGAATATATGAAACATTTCTTGCTGTCTTATACTTTTCAGCAATAGTCTGTTATTGCTGCATGTGAGCCATTAGGCACCCTGAATAGTGGGAGGAAATATTTCAGAGGACTGAAGTGTACAGGGATGATGTGAATGAATAGTATCAAGTGGATGGCCTTCTGTCATGGGCAGCTGCCTTAGGAAAGTTTCCTTCTGGCACAGAAATGGGCCATCATGGTGATGTATAAAATGTAAGTAACCTTTGGTATAATGTACCTCCAAGTGTACTTCAATAAACAATATCTACAGTAGTGTGACAGACTGGTCCACTGTACTACATGATCCTACAGCTGCATAGTTCTTTCATCAACACAACTAAGTAAGATAACCTTGACTGGAAACTGTGGATGAGCTTGAAGGAGGAGTGTCCAGAGCCGATGGATCCGAAGACTAATGGAGGCTGGCAAGGAGAGGGAGAGACTGAACCCATCAGCATCATGCCCACCATCCTTGATAGACTCACTCAGCTGTGAACACAAATTAAAATAACTGTAGACTATAAATAGACAAATTATTCCTATATAGTGGCAATAAGCAATTCATATAAAAGAGTTACATTGCTCACATGGCTGCTGTGCATCAAAATATCACATAAAATAAAATACAAAATACATCAAACATATTTAACACCAAAGACAAACTTAACAAAACTAGAAAATATGCAAGGCAGTGGTTCCCAACCTCGGAGTTAATGAAAAATCCGAGAAAAAATAAGCAGTTCTGGAAATTCATAAAACAATGTGAATGGAGATGACAGACTTGAGAGCCACTCTAAACTGGGTAATTAATGAATGATTGCGAGCCATTGTTATAATCTCAACAAATATATTATCTAATGAGGAAATAGACAAATTTTCCGTGAATTGTTACTCAATAAAGTCCATTTTTTATAATATATATATATATATATATATATATATATATATATATATATATATATATATATATATATATATATATATATATATATATATATATATATATATATGTGTGTGTGTGTGTGTGTGTGTGTGTGTGTGTGTATGTATAAAATCACCCTTCTGTCAAATGCCCGCTGAAATGTGAGCACTCAAGACTTAAGTGACACTACAAGTAAATAAAATAAAACAATATAAATAAATAAATAAATAAATAAATAAACTTATAAATAATGTACAAAATAACCTCTTACTTGCTTGATGGCCTCCTCAGAGCAACCCCACTGAAGAACACCAATGCAGGCAACACAAACAGCAAACTTCTGCTTCTTTGTACTGTTTTCATTTGTATCACTCTTCTCTGTAACAAGCTCATCACTTGATAAGCACTTCTCTTTGATGCCATCTGAGCATTTACTCCCTGCTGTGGTTTCTGAGGTGCCAGAGTTTTGTCTTGAATTCTGAACCTGTAAACAGCATAAATATTTATCTGGGGATCTACTTAATAACTGGTTGACATGGAAGTACAAATACAACATGAAACAGAAGGGCACCACTCAACTCAACAGTAACCAAACCCATTTTTTAGTGAAAATGCAGAAGTGCTGCTCCCAGCCTTTTCACATAAAATCTTTCCCTATCTTCACTCAACAAACTTGAGGGACCTGTCAGGAATGCTGTCTTTTTGAGTGGGGAAGCCAAAATACTGAAAAATGCTGCCACAAAAAATATAGGGAAATTTTCCTGGACTCCCAAAAATCTAAAGGAACTTTCCTGTATTCCCCCAAAAAATCTAAGGAAATTTCCATAAGGATTTTGATTACTCATGGAAGGTAATATTCCATCCCCTCCTTCGTCCTAGCCAGGAGTGGCTAACCTAACCTAATCAACATAATCTAACTCAACATAACCTAAACAAATCTAACCCAGCCTAACCTAACAACCTAACCAAAAGCTGGCCACCCACTGAAATCACCGCGGATGTAAGGTGAGGTATGTCTCCTGTTCACATTAAAAAATTTGACAGATTGGTTGAGAGTAGCTATTCTGCACATTAACCCATTTTACCTTGATACTTGACTATAGGAGTTTGATCAGTTCTCCTTTTGTTAGTTTTGTGTTGTGTCTGTCACTTACTAGCAACTCAGGGATTGCATTTTAAAGTTCCTCAGACCTTCTGGTTTGAAGGTCCAACTGAGACTGGCGAGGGAGAGAAGACCCTCATTAAAGAGAATAATATAAGTACAAATCATAGTTCACTCAGCTGACCATGCTTGGGTGTGCCACCACATACTCACCTCGTCACTCTGGCCATTGAGTCTGCTGACAGCAGTCTCTGTGGCTTCATATATCTTTGACAAATCTCCGTACAAGTCGTCTGAGCGCGTCCCAAGGAAGATAAGGGTGCACCGGCTGCAGCAGCCAGCCTCCTCAAGGAACGCGTGCACATCCCGACCCAGCATGGTGTGATATTCCCCGCACTACTGATCTTCACTACAATAATTCGTCTTCGTGATGGCGTGGAGGAGGATTATCTTTACTGTTTTGTTTCGGAAACGACGAGAAGCCAGACATTCAGGGGAAGCTTTGGGACCAGCTTGACACTGTGATCCCGCTCATACTCAAGATTGTAAACAGCTTGCGTCTCAAGATTCTGTCCAGAATAATTATTTCCATAATTTTACTTGAACGGGACACCAGTGTTATAAGCATTTCTTGTCCACATATGCTGTCACTCCTTTTTTCTTATTTAATAATCATACTTATTTTATTATCTTATATTTCACCTCCTTGAGTGTATTCGTTTTGTTTCATCTGTTTGAACGGCACTCTGTTGTTACAAACTTACTCATACTGACACACGCCCACTCACACGTATATTTGTGTAACTTTTTTTTTTTTTTTCATGATTACTCGTAGTTTGAGTGTGGCAGGGTGTGCACCTATAGTGTAATAAAAAAAAAAGTGTCATCATCCTGGCGAGTTGTATTGCATATATGTATTAAGGTTGTGGGTCACCCTCTCGTGTCTGTGTATTGATCGCTAGGTGCGGGATGCGACACACATCTCGCGGTGCTGCCAGACTCGTCCACAACGCTAGTCACTATCCGAGTTTGCAGTGTCAAGAGGGAATACTTTGTAGTGTTATAAATACCAGATTGCATTTTTTTTTTTTTTTAGACTGTGAGCAGTGTAGTGGCCGCGTATTAATTTTTATTTTCATTTGTCTATTTTTAAGGTTAGGACTATTATTGCAGTTGAAAGTACGAGTGATTTGCCATGAAATGGTAGCATATTCACTTGGAACATTTCAGTGTCAAAGCAAAGTAGTTTAGTGTTGAGGTGAGAAGAGATGTGGTTTGCCAAAAATTTACCAATATTTGTTTACGGTTTTGCATATTTCAGCTAAAAGTTAACCTAAGGAGAGAGAGAGAGAGAGAGAGAGAGAGAGAGAGAGAGAGATTATTCAGGGGTAATGTTTACTTTTCCTTGTGACTGTTCACTGAATAGTTGATATGATTCAAGAAAAGAGGCTTATGATTGATTTAATAATGTGCAAGACAAGGGACTCAACTAAGTGAACTAGGTAAGCGTTTGATAATTCTGGTTCTCAGTGTTAGCCTCAGCATCCAACGCATGAATGTCAGTGTGCACAACCACAGCTTAGTAATCTGTAATATTGTTCTATTTGTGTCATACTTTTTGTTGTTCAATGTATAATGCATGAATGTGTAAAGCACCACTTTTGGAGTTGTGGTGACAAGACAGTCAGTGTTGACCAAAAATAACTTGGTTCTTGGTAATTGCCAGGGCCTGACTGGTAATGTATTTTACTCACACTGATCTTTGAGTGTTCTGTCAAGATTAATCCACCAATGATGACTATCCATGGCCAATATATCCCATCATCAAATTGGTGTTTCCATGATGCTCCAAAGGAAGTCATCCCAGATGCCCTGACTGTGCGCCTAGTGTCACCATGCCTAGGACTGTCCAGTATTTTCAAATAATCACCACAATTTATTAAATGAATTTACTCTCATGTAAACTTTCCTTTCTTCTCATTCAGTCTCTCCAGAATTACATAAACAGTCTTCCACAGTATTACCTCCTACATCATATGCATACATTACAGTGTTTTATAAAGAAAAGTATCCATAGCTTAAAGTGTACATTGCTTACACCTTTTTCTTTCTGCATTATATATCTATTTGTGTGTGTGTGTGTGTGTGTGTGTGTGTGTGTGTGTGTGTGTGTGTGTGTGTGTGTGTGTGTAGCACAGGAGCTACCTCCCTTAGAGGGGTATCTTTAATTGCTTCAGTTATGTTTGTTTGTTTGTTTTAGCTTTCTAATACCTGCTTGTGTCCAGACCAAACTCACTCATAAACAATCCCTTTGATCCCCACATCTGAATGATCAAAATTCCTGACACCTCCGTCAACACGCAAACACGACTCCCACAGCCCAGCCCAACTAGACATGTGCTGTAGTTATATTCTATAATTAGTGGCATTTATCCATATATTCAAAGTATCTGTTTTACAGGCTATTTCAACACAAAACCTGTGACACTCTTCTTAACTTCTTTCTGTGTATTACTGAACAACTAGTTCTTTGACTTTTAAAGACATGAAATTATGATTCTTTCTTCAAGCACTTTACAGACTCAAAATTTTGTCAGCACTTTTGCAACAAAGTTGCTTTGCTGAAATACAGCCATTAATCAGTATATGTGCTAAAAGGTAACTTCATTTATTTTGTTTTCAATGAATTTTCTAATTACTATTAATGTTTGCTCTTGTGATAGAAAGGACAATCAACAACTCTTTCAATGAGAGAGAAGTCTTCTGTACTCAACATCACCATTCACAATACTCCTTTAGTTGTTCAGTGTGAAGTGTGTAAATATGAAAATACTGATAAAACTTATTGATTATATTTTCCATATCAATATCCATTTTTTCTGCTTCATGATGGGCATAGTTGTTTGAAATATGTGCTGAGCAACCAACTCCAATTAATTTCTCTTTTCCAACATTTTCTTCAGACTTGCACACACTATTCTTTTCTTCATTATGCTTGAGTCTTCCAAACTCTGTATTGCACATGTCACCTGCGAAAGTTACACAATTTTCAGGTCTGTTTTTATTCAGGATTTCTTTTAGAAATTTTTAAATAATGTGTGCAGTCT
>NC_087174.1:6457500-6510000 GCF_035594125.1 Scylla paramamosain
CACTTTTGTCTTGTCCTTGGCCCCAAGCCATAATTTTCCAGTTATTTCCATCTAAACAAAATAAAAAAAAAGTTACTTTGATCCTAAAACTTTGCTTTTGTGGTTAGAACAATGAATTTACATTTTTGCCTTATTTCATTATGGTATGTGTTACTACTGGTTTTCATGTCAGGTAAAGACCTTTGCAAAATCTCAATTGCTTATCTAATTGCTTTTTTTTTTTAATGTTGCAAATAAGTTAGAACAATGAAAGAAAGAATATAAAGTGTTCCAAAGATTTCTAATTCTAATAAGATCATTCTTGAACTGACCAGATCTAGCAAGAAATTTCTCATATTAAGAAGAATTTGTTTACATTTCACAAATCTCAAATCTTCCAGAATGTTCTACCAGACACTTTTAGAAGTTTCTAGAACATTTTAGAAGATTCTATTCAATGTAAACATTTCCAAAATATTCGAGAACTTTCTAGAATACGGCAGAAATATGTAGAAGTATCAAGAATTTTCTAGAATCTACAAGATTTTTTTGAATGATTCAGAATATTCTAAAGTAAGTTCAAGAATATTCTAGAAAGATTGAGAATATTCTGGAACACATTCTAGAAAGACTAAGAATATTCTAGAGTACTGCTTGACAATATAAAAGTAGGGGCTTGCAGACCACCAATCAGTTGTGCTTTGGTTGCCTGAGAAGACTCATCACAAGAGATGAAATGACATCAAGAGGCTGCAATCATTCTCCAGATGCATTCTGCTACATATGTGGTCAATCCATTAAGACAAGAGCAAAGAAGTTCTCTGTGACAGCATTTGAAAAAATGGTGAAATTTAGCTATTTTGGGGCAAAAAATCATTCTAAAAGCCACAAAAGCAAAGTTTGACAGAAATATTGGATATTTTCTATTGTTTTTCAATGAAAAGAGTTGGAAAATAACACTTGTTTGTCAAAAGACAAAAATCGTGTTACACAATGTAAGTAGTTCAATTTGATTAACAGGCTTTATAAAAAAAAAGGGGGGGTGGGCTTTTGAACAATAGTTAGCCTGGAAATACTAATAGTCAACAATTTTAAAGGTATAGGGAAGCATAAGAAAAACACACATGAACAAAATGAGGGAAGATAAAAGTAGCAGGATGAAAGTGAAAGTGAAAGCAAAAGGAACTGACTGGGGCTGAAAAAGTTATCAGTTTTGCTGCGTGCTGCCACTTCAAGAGTAAACCTTATCACTCCATATTGTTTTATTTCTTCTTTAATTTTCCAATTGTTTTCTCAAAATTATATTTTTATCTTTATTATTATCATCTTACTTTCCTAAATGTTCAATGGTTTCAGTCAGACAAGCCGTTACTAGTGCACCTCTCACCTGCATGGCTAAAGCTATCACACATGCGCACAAGGGAGTGGTGCCAAGGAGGCAGCCTATGTATAACTTCATAGAGTACACAGGAAGGATGACGCTACCACCCTTACGTCAGTGCTCGTGATTGAGTTCGACGCATCTTTACATTTACAGCGTACATATTATTCGTGTTTCGAGCTGTTCACTGCTACACGACCCGGCCATTCAAGCAACACACTGATGCGTAACCTATCTTTTCGTTTTAAGAATAAGCACCACAGCAGCATGCATATCGAATAGTACAAAGGCTACATATGTACTGTGTGGCATTGGCGCTTAAGAGCTTGAACTCAGTCCTTCGCCAGCAATCGATCACTGTAGCGAGAGTTCCCGGTCCGGCCAGAGGTTACGAGCTCCCAACATTAAACCTCCTATCTCTCCTCCAAGTTCTGTTAAACTCAATTGAATTAAATTAAATTGGCCTTGCCTCATCGTGCGTGTCTCCCCGCTCTCCGAATGACTATAAGCAGTGTCCTGTGTACGATGAGTAGTGCTAAATGTGGGTACCTCAAGGTTATGTATGTACTGAGCGCGAGTCGTCAAGGTCTGTTTGTGAGGCTTGCAGTGTGCTGAATTGTGCCCTGCAAGAACCTGCGCTACCATCTCCGCTACTAGTAGCTGCAGAAGACAATGGATGTCATCAAAATGTGGTACGTAGTGTTTTGACATTTTGTCTTTATCATTCCTGCAGCGTCTGATCTCTCCGCTCCCCGAACCCATGGCAGTGTCGAGTGTACCGCAGGACTGTGTGGGTGTTCGTAGTACATGTCAAGAATGTGTTCTGCCGTGCAGAAAACAGAATTCCGGAAAGAGTATTTTTTTTGATAAACTATTTCTTAAAAAAATACAAATTCGTGATACATGACTGTGTTACGTAAGTGTCTGAACACCAATCCAAAAATAGGAAACAATTTGCAAGAATGAGGCTGCATTATCGGACTTTTTTTTTTTACTGTAATCGTTTAAGTCTATAACATGACTCACGACTTGAAATGCGAACGTCTCTTCGTCTCAGCCCTTGTCTCGCAGGTAACGTACGAGTAGGAACGCAGTTTGATTGGGGTACTAGCTTAAATGCCTCCCGTGCAATGCTAGTCCATCATTGACTCTGATATGATATGATGTAGAAGCCCTTGGGTTATACACAAGGAAAAAGCTGTAGTGGGGGCACAGGGAAGACAGTTCAGTCTTCCTTGGATAAGCATTTCCCGTTGTACAATCACCATTGACATCAGTTACCAGAATCTGCGTCCTTCACACGGTTTAGTATTCGACAGTGAGCTGAACACGATTTGAAGTAATAATTTCAAAGATGTGACATCCATAGCTGATGTGTGGAAAATGAAGGGAGGTGCAAAAAAGGAGTCTGATAATGCTTCTTGTTAGCAACGGAAAGCCACTGTGTATGTGTGTGTGTGTGTGTGTGTGTGTGTTAAATAGCATTACCAAAGTTTACGATTTAATACTGTGTGAAAGGCTTCGGGCCTGGTTTATTCCTTATAGAGAACAAGCAGGAGGTCAGGAAGGACGAGGATGCACTGAACATATTGTAACTTTGCGACTGTTAACTGATTTTGCAAAAAAAAAAAAAAAAAAAAAACACCCTATTTGTCACATTTGTCGATTTTTCCCAGGCTTACGATCTTGTAGCTAGACGAATTTTGTTTAAGATTTTACAGAGACTTGGTTGTGGCGGAGTTATGTTGGCTGCACTGATTGCTATGTACCGTGTCACCGACAGCATTCTTGGCACAGTAGTAATATCGGCCACAATTGGTGTACGCCAAGGGTCCCCCACTTCATGCCTCCTCTTTATATTATATGTTAATGACTTAATTAAACTTGTCAAAGAAAGTTGTGCACCAGAAGGTTTCCTCCCCTGGCTCCATCTACTGGTATTAATGGACGACACAGTCCTGTTAGCCACCTCTAGAGCAAGCATGTTAAGAAAACTAGAAACTTTAAAGCAATTTTGTGATAATTACGGGATGAAAATTAATGTTTCAAAGACTAAGTTTTTTGTAATTTGTGGAACTACGAGAGATGAAGAACCATTGAAGGTTGGTGAATTAGTAGTAGAGTCATGCAGCCAATATATATACCTAGGTTCCCCATTTACTTGTGATGGTTGTGTCTCTTCTTCTGTCAAGGTTCATGCCAGTACTAAGATGGCTCATGTCAATAAATTCATTTGCTTTTTAAAGAAAAATAATGACATACCATTTGTTGTAAAGAAGAGAATATTTGATGCTGCACTAATGTCAGCCATACTGTACGGCTGTGAATCCTGGCTGAATGCTGATTTGAGGCCTATAACTAGACTTTACAACTTATGTATTAAACAATTGCTTTGTGTTAGAACAACAACCTGTAATGACATGTGTTATGTGGAATTGGGTTACCCTCCACTGAAAGACCTTGTGCTGAGCAGACAAAGAAAGTTTTTTAAAAAGATGTGGCAAGAAAGAGTGCATTTGAATGATGACCCCTTGATCTTTGCTATTAAAACCACTCTTAATAATAGACTTAATACAAGATCTTTTATTTCTCAGTTAATTAACGACGACAGAAATGATATACATATTGCCATGGAAAAATTAAAGTGTGACATATCTGCCTCAGATTCCTCCAGGAGAGTAACATACAAAGCAATAAATCCCAGTCTATCGGTTCATGATATCTACACCCGCAAAAAGAGAATCAGAGAAGACCTAAGAATTAATTTCACAAGATTTCGTCTGTCGGCACACTGGTTAGCAGTTGAGGTAGGCAGGTGGAAAAGACGGGGGCGTGGCCGCCTACCTCTAGAGGAGCGGCTGTGTCCCTGCGGACAAGTACAGACAGAAGTTCATGTCATCGAGCAATATCCCCTCTCACAACACATCCGTGACACATATACATATTCTACACTACAGGAACTATTCAGTGGCTCCTTTGATAATACAAGACTATGCATTATTATAAGCTCAATCTTGAACTTATATTCCCACAATTTGTGACATATTTAGGTATTAGGGTTATGTAACATTAGTTGTCATATTGGTGACCTGTTTTCTTTTCTGTAATGAACAAGATTTATTATAGTACTGAGTTATGTTGGACTCATAAATTAATATTGTTATGTAATTATTACTGTAAGTGCAAGATGTTGTGGTCAATAAAACTATGAACTATGTGTGTGTGTGTGTGTGTGTGTGTGTGTGTGTGTGTGTGTGTGTGTGTGTGTGTGTGTGTGTGTGTGTGTGTGTGTTTATCTACCTATTCCGGAAATTATGTAAGTATGTCACCATAGCAAGGATAGATATATGATTTCTCTCTCTCTCTCTCTCTCTCTCTCTCTCTCTCTCTCTCTCTCTCTCTCTCTCTCTCTCTCTCTCTCTCTCTCTCTCTCTCTCTCTCTCTCTCATACACACACACACACACACACACACACATACACACACACACAATGGCAACAATATTCTCGGTCACATGCTTGGCTGCTAGTCCTGCTATAGCTGTTGTCTCTTGAAGGTGTCTGGGTTCACGCCACTCTCGATGTTAAGGGGATTTTTCACCGACGAGCAGTTACCGTTCTCCCTGGGTAAGACGATGTGGTGCGTGGCATGTCACACTTATCCTGACGTGGAGCTATCATGAACGCTAAGACATGCAGTATAGCTGACGGTCATTAATTTAACACGTGATCTTCATCGCCTTGGTGTATTACGAACGCACGCACATATGACAAGAATAGTATTGCTCTTGCCACACACTTGGTGGCTTTTCCTGTTTACTTTCTTGGTGGGCTACCTTCCTTACATCGTATTGATCTTTGTGCATGACTCGTCACATCTCAAAAGCTAAACGATGTATTTTACTTAATGTAATCTTAATCACATCTTTCAGATTTTTATATTGTCCTCTTTTTTTTATTTTTTGCAGCAATGAGGTGGAGGAATTTTACCCGTGTTAGAAGCAGCGCCTCTCAAAATCACGACCTAGACGCAATGAAAGCAAAGGTAATATATATGTACATCTTGGGTGCTGCTCTTCTTCTCATTATAGACTAATTTTCATGAGCACAACATACAATATTCATGAAGGTGGTACTGAACTCTTGCACAGTGATCACATTACCTATTGGCCGCGGTGGTGTCCTAGTGCTTGGCTCTCCTGGCGGGCAAGGCAGACCACAAGCTGTGAATGTTTCGGGTGAGGGTTCCGTGGCGAGGGTTTCGAGCAGGGGTTCCCAACCTGTGGTACATATACCCACAGTGGTACATTTGCACTTTTCAGGGGATACATTGGGTCTCAGAATAACCACCATTGTGCAATACATGGTCTTATAATCTGCAGTCAGATTGAACAATGTTTTTTTTTTTTTTCAGTTTCCTCAATAAACAAATCTTTCATCTATATCATATCAGGAGTAAGGTGAATACCACTTGGTTTTCACTATTATGGAACTAACTGTGTACGCAATCTGTCCTGTGCCTGAAAGGATCAGGTACTGGACGTAGTGACCATTATAGGTAATTATAAGAAAGATATGTATGTGATGGATCAAGATATTTTGTAAATCACTTATTGATGCTGCCATCTTCAAGATTCCTGTGCGATCTACTTATGCAAATTTCATAATAAAATAGTATAGAAATATTATAATTTCATCTTTTTTTATTATTTATGTATTCATGGGTACATATAAACCTATAAAAATGTCCAAGGGGTACAGAGGAACAAAAAGGTTGGGAACCCCTGGTTTAAAGTGTGTGGTCTGATTTGCTTCACTCAGTCGCGACCATCTGACTCTGTGGATGAGACCTTTTGTACGGTATGCCTGTGTCTAGTTCAATGGCTTGGAAATTCTGATAAACTACAAGAAATTTTCGAAGTACTATTTAAAAAAAATGAGGGAACTCTGGCGTAAGATGATGAAAGGTAACGCAAAGCTTCGCCTTCAAAACACCTGGTAACCATTATTTTTTTATTTATTTATTTTATTTATTTATTTTTTTTTTTTTTATATATACGACGTTGTATCATCTTTGTAGGATACAGTACGTAGTTTACTCACGTTTCTTGGGTTTCCCACTGGCATAGACACTGTCGCGACCGACAATTCCTTGCATAATTCCTCTAGCGACCGGATATAAATACTCAAATATTTTTTTTTTTTATCTATTTAATGAATCATATTAATACATAAAAAACATCCGATACTTCGCCAGCAAAATAACAACCGTTACACAATCTTACTTTTCCTTCTTAGTGATAATAATTACAAGATATCAGTCTTCAATCTACATTCAAGAATTACTTTAATCTTCGTACACAAAATACACACAGCCTAATTTCAATCATCAATACATTCTTCGTTCTTCGCACAGGAAAACATGTATGATGTCTGCGCTACGGCGATTTACGCAATTAACATTCAATAAAAAAAAAAAAACATACATGAAACATACATACCTCTTATCTCTGATCTCTCTCTCTCTCTCTCTCTCTCTCTCTCTCTCTCTCTCTCTCTCTCTCTCTCTCTCTCTCTCTGCTACTCTCCTCTCCGCCCTATCTCTGCTACTGACCTCTCCCTGATATATACATTCTATAGTACGTTTTTCCCTGAAAACGTTATCTCTATATTAAGGTCGAAATTCCAGTGCATTCTTTCACACACATACAGTAATACAATTCACTCACATGATCTGCCCACAAGCATAGCGGTATGTATATATAACTTAACCCAGTGAGGTTATCAGGGCGGAATTTGGGGTATAAGGGCAGAGCGAAAGGTGGAGTTGATGTGGGAATGCTTTCCCCTTCGTTCGCAGTGTCCTGCTGGGTGCTGTGCTTGCTTTCCCCTTCGCGTCATGTAATAAAAAAAAAAAAAAAAAAGCTGCACTGATACTGAGTTGTCTGTTTTCTCTCTCTTTCGTCTTCCTTGATTTTCTTCATTTTATTTCGTCATTCTTCTTTTTTTATTCATTTTCATGTAATGTAGGGTTATCACAACACTAGTGATGTATCGGATATTCGCATCCGCATCCGCGGAGTATCCGCACTGAAAATACTATCCGCATAACTATTCGCATCCGCGTTTTAATATAACCAAAGATCAGCATCAATATACGCAACCGCATATTCACATAACATAAATTCCACCTCCGCATTTGCATCCTCGTCGGAGAAAGGCGGAGATTGTGGATCTATGTGTGCCAAATTATGAAACTGTTAACTTAATAAGTGAACAGAAAAGAGATGTGGCATGACGTACAAGACCGCTCACATGGCATGAGGGGAGATGGGGCGTTGAGTCTTATATTCATCATTTTTACATTGTAAAACTAGAAATACAGCGTTCTTACTTGATATTGAGGTGGCTGACAAGTGGCAGTTTTAGAAAAAAATATATATACGTACAGTATACGATATTTTTCTCCATTGTGAGTAATGTTTATCTATTTATTTACTTATTTATCTATTTTATTTATTTTATTATTTATTTACTTTATTTTTTATTTATTCATTTATTATTATTATTGTTTCTTTTCTTTTCGATTTCCAATTAGACGATTCCCAGGTGCGGTCACACTTGCCTTGGAACATTTGTTGGTAACATCCCTGATTTTGCTCAGAATCTCAAATAAAGTTGAAAACTCAGCCGCATTCACATTGATACTGTTGTGGGCGGGGCTACGAGCTGCCACAGCCCTGTTTTTAGAATGGCGATGACTGTACAAAGCACTGCTCGAAACACTGTCACAATACTGTCCGCGACGTACTGCTGGCAGGCGTGTTTTCATCATGCAACGAGCAGTGTTTCGGGCAAAGTTCAAGGGCATGTGTGGCCGCGTCTTTAGGGCACCAATTAAAAGTGGCGCGTCGACACCTGGAGAAGTGACCATTTCTTGAATATCTTCCACTACAGCACTTCCACTCACCAGCTCTGGATATCATTGCTGGTAAAGTGTCTACTTAAAGGGTGTTTGAACGACTGTGCCTCGAGGATGAGAAATGACTTCAAATCGCTGGTTGTCCCACAGAGGTTGGCGACACTGGTGGTGGTCGTGACAGTGGTGAGCGGTGTGGTTTATTTTCTCATGGGCATTAGTTACAACTACACCCAGCTGCCCCTCCCCCCTCCGTGAGTATTTGCAATTCTGCCTGATTCCTCTTCCGTTAACACACACTTGACTGTCAATATCACACTGGCACATGTGTGCACCGAGTTCTTTTTACACAAGTAACATTATGCATCTTCTTTCTCCTTCCCATATAACTATTGTAAGACTGCTCGAGAAATAAATATGGAATGCAATCTCTCTCTCTCTCTCTCTCTCTCTCTCTCTCTCTCTCTTCTGCCTAGTATTCTGGTCTATATTTTTAATTTTTTGGTTGTTTCATGAAAACTATTGTTAAAGGCCACAATGATGATTAATTAGGTTACCATGGGTGTTTTCCCCATTGTTAAACTATAAATAGCATCATAAAAGACTCTTGACTAATTACAGTAACTTCCACTAAAGTCTGTTAATCAAATGCAGTTAACAAAAAAAAATAATAGATACGTACGTATAACATGATTCTACCAGTCACAAGTTGTTAGAAACCTGTCTTTGAGCATGACTAACTATCTTTTTGTCAGTTCATTATAAAGCAAAGAAAAATAATGCATGTTGTAATTTTTTTTAGTCTTCTTTCACAGGCTTCCAAAAATTGCACAACAGCTCCTCGCGACACAGATACCGGCCACGACCAGGCTGCCACCGCCACCATCCACTGTACAGCACCTCCAAGTCCCATCCAGCTCTCACGGACCTTCCCCCACCAACTCTTCTCCACTCGTAACCCAAACCCCTAAACTCTCCTCATTGTCACCCACTCCTTCCCCTTTCGTCTTTCACAAAACCAGCACAGAATTATTGCCTGGTGACTCTAACTTGCCTTATCCAAGTCTCTCCCTAGAGAACATTACGAATCCTCCATCTAGAGTGTTCAAAGAGCCTAAGCGTGAGCCCAACGACGATGACGTCCACTTGAAGAAAATACTGTTCTGGAATGATGTGAGCAAATATTCAGTACACTGGTAATTAAAGAAAAAAAAAAAGACACGATAAGACTAATGATGAAAATTTTTGCATCAGTGAGATAGGTACTCTAATCGATGAGAAGTGAATGGCTAAGGAAAGCAGCACCGACTGTCTTTCAAACTGAGCTTGCTAGACTGTAACCTCTCACGACTTTCATCCACATTAACCAGTTTCTCCATATCCTAACTATGATGATGATGATGATGATGATGATGATAATGATGATGATAGTGACGATTCTGACTAATATTTGATGCGAAACACTTGTAATAGTAGTACGAATAGTACATATAGTAAAAAATATTAATAATGTTGGTTTTATTATTATTGTTATTGTTGTTGTAGTAGTTGTTGTTGTTATTGTTATCATTGTTATTATTATCACTATCATTATCATCATCGTCGTCGTCGTCGCTGTCATAAGGAACCACTAATAGCTCGCATCTTCTTCTTTGTTTCCCAGGATTATTACAACAAGCACTTTGGGTTTGGCTTCGGCCGCGAGCCTTTCCTGGTGGCGGGGTGCCGCGTCAACACATGCACTACTACGGGGGACAGGACGCGCTACCCCATCGAGGAGATTGATGCGGTGATTTGGCACTTCAGGTCCAGCGACAGATCTTTACCAGAATACAGGTAGTGGCCATCTTGTGCAGTACTGTATACAGAAGGCTAGATGTGTATCTCCTACACATATGAATTCATAAGTTCAATCAGCAAATGGCATTACAGAGTAAGGTGGATATGACAAGTTCTTATGATCTTGTCGAGATGCATATGATAAATTTCATGTGGGAGGAAAAGATGAAATTGGGGAGGCAGTAGACACCTGCCGAAACGATAATTACTTCCAGTGAGGTCTTACAAGCACAGGCCTTGGTGGGTGCTGTGAACTTGCTTTCGATCCGGCTGTGACCTCCCTGAACGTTTCCCTTTGTCTCACAACACAAGAGAACAGTCACAGTCTGCCCTCTAAAGACAACTCTCTTCCTTCACACAACTCAACATACATCTAACACACGTACTTACAATTCATAAGTTCAAAATGGCGGGTCAACCATCAGCACTGGAGTCCCCGTCTGGAGAGGAAACCAGATATGTCCCCAGATTGAACTCCTTCAACCCAAAGTGTCTTGACACCCTCACCCCTCAACTTTTCTACATTAATTTCTGCAATATTTGCATCCTTATATCTAATTTTCAATCTGTGAAACACCACTTCTCAGTATCTGATGATCCTTTTATGACTACTCTATACCTAGGAACTTGTAAATATTCGTTCCCCTAGACCAGTGGCCCTTTTTCATAAAAGAATAACTTTTCAATATTGGTCCCGAATAAATAGCAATGTACTACGTGTATGTGTAAATGAACGTAAATTAATGTACTTTTGGCAGATCTCCTCACACCCGCTACGTGTTGTGGCTGATGGAGTCACCCGCGTACCTTTTTGGAGATCTTCAGGAATACAACAATGTCTTCAACTGGACCTTCACCTACAGACTGGACTCAGATTTCCTTTTACGGTGAGTAGAATAGTACGTACGTACTTGGAGTTGAAAGAGAAAACAATACAGTGAACCTTCACTTTTTCAGAGAGAGGGAGAAGAGAAGGGGGATGGCAGCACGCACGTGAGAAAGGGGTAAAAATATTAATCAAAACAGATATCTAAAGTTGCTGCAATTATGGAATTACTATTACGTCAGTTATAGTGCACAACCTAAAGCCCTCTAATCCCTCTAACGATCTCCTCACAAAATCTGACCTTTAGTAGAGGACCTGAGATGGAGACGAAGACACGTAGCACAGTGGTGAGTGCGGTATGTTGCTTGACTAATGACTAGGAGTTTGCAACCTGCATTTTGTTTTTACCTTAGCTGTGTGGTTACATAATAATGATTGTTTGTACTTGACAGATACAACCAAGTGTTTCGCCGCCGGGATCCGCTGCCTCCTACAGACCACAATTACGCTGCTGGGAAAACTAAGCTCGCAGCCTGGTTTGTCTCCCACTGCACAACGGACTCTGGCAGGATCACGTAAGTGGATCGTAGCAAAACCACTAGAATAGGAGGCGGGAACTGGCCACAAGAGGAGTGTCGCCGGATATTGAACAAATGTGGGGACGCTCTAGGTCAGGTGTTCCCGACCTAGTGTACATGTATCCACAGTGGTACATTCGCACTTTTGAGGGAGTACATTCGGTCTCAAAGAATAATCACTACTGCGCAATACATGGTGTTGTAATCCCCAGTCAGATTGCACAATCTCGTGTTTTATATATATATATATATATATATATATATATATATATATATATATATATATATATATATATATATATATATATATATATATATATATATATATATATATATAAAATTTCCTCATTTTAGCAAGCAAAACTTTTATCTTAATTATATCAAGAGTAGGGTGAATACCATCCGGTTTTCACTATTATGAAACTAACAGTGGCCACAATCTGTACTGTGCCTGAAAGGATCGGGTACGGGACGTAATGATCATTATGGATAATTTTAAGAAAGATATGTATGTGATGGATTAAGATATATTGTAAATTACTTGAGTTTAGTTTATTGATGTTGTCACCTTTAAGATTCCTATGCAGTCTACATATACAAATTTCATAATAAAATAATATCAGAATATTACAATTCCATTTTTTTTTTTTTTTATTATTAATTAATCTATGGGTACACGGGAGCTTATAAAAATGTCCAAGGGACACAGAGGAACAAAAAGGTTGGGAACCCCTGCTCTAGGTAAAACACGAGCCCGATGCGTAAAAGATCCGTGTGGATTTTGATCAAGCTTGACTGTCCTGCCTCCACACAGCATCCCCCTCCATTTCAGTCAACTGATGTTTCAGGATCCCCCTTATTGGAACACTACGTTTTCTCTCGTCTCCTCTCGAGGAACTATCTCCACCTGAGATCATTTAATTTAATAGCAAACCTCTTTGGTCATCAGGCGACCCATTCTTTGAGATCTCCAGAGCTGCATACCAATGCCTTGCTCAGCTTTGGGGCACAGTGGAATAGAAAAAGAGATTAATCTGTCGATTTGATGCGTCTAGAATGGGAACCTCTGATTTGTGGAAGCTTAATTAAATATGCAAAAGTTGTTTGTTTCATACAGAAATGTTTCAACAGCAAACGAGTTTTCTTTGGTTTTCCTGACTTGACGTTTTCTTTCCGCAGACTCACCAGGACGCTGCAGCAGTGGATTCCCGTAGACGTGTTTGGAGCCTGCGGACCGTTTGAGTGCCCTAGAAAACACACAAAAGAATGTTATGGAATGCTTAATGCCTCCTATAAATTTTATCTCTCTTTTGAGAACTCATTGTGCCGAGACTACATCACCGAGAAGTTTTTCAACATCCTAAGGTATCAGTAACTTTGCTTTAACCTTGTGGATTAAGAGCAGCCACCGTCGTGCAACAAGCCACACTCTCCTTCCACTGTATTTAGCGTTCTACACCATGTCCTGTGATGTGCTAAAAATCACCATATCTCAGGTTTTGTGTGGATAGACAGATCAGGACTTACGAATGAGGCAAAATACAAAAACAAATGAAGTGAATAATGAAGGTTATTTGACTTCTCACCACAAAAGTACATAATCGTGCAGCGGGAATGTCACAGACTTTTATGTTAATGAAGGTTGCGCACAAAACTTGATTTTTTTTACAATGTTATGTGGTTATAACTTTTTAAGGGTGACTTTTACGGGGATAAAATTTATCTGGTGAAATTCATGTTGGTGGAACTTAAGGGTTTGAGGGTGGCAACTTCGTTGGAGAAAGAGATAAACAATGTACAATCTTCTTTTGGGAATGCATCCGATATTTGAAGGTTGCCTTTTCCTTCCTCTCCATCAAGAGTGTGTAATTCTCGCCGTGTCACCGCAGGCTGGACGTGGTGCCCGTGGTGTTTGGTCTGGGGAACTACTCTGCTATGGCGCCACCTCACTCCTACATAGACGCACTCAGCTTTCCATCAGTGAGTGCACTGGCCACGTACCTGCTCTACCTTCACCACAACGACACTGCTTACAATGAGTACTTCAGGTGAAACCCGTTTTCTTTTTTTTTTTTTTTCTTTTTTCAGATGTAGGCTACATTATATATATATATATATATATATATATATATATATATATATATATATATATATATATATATATATATATATATATATACATACATACATACATACATACATATATATATATATATATATATATATATATATATATATATATATATATATATATATATATATATATATATAGTTTTCTTCCAATTCCAATTCAAAATTTACTTTATACCGTGTGGTTTGGTTAGGTCATAAATGTAGCAACGAAAGAAAATCCTAATAGCGTCCACTGCATCTTGTGAGAAGCTGCCGATAATAAGACGAAGAAACTTTAGAGAATACCCCCAAAGATGTTATGCTGTTTTAACACTCACTTGCATTCACGGACACCAACTTGTATTGTGTACCGCAGATGGAAGAGGTTTCACAAGCTGTTCAATTTCTGGGCGCTGAGTTCGCAAGAGTACTGTTCCCTGTGTGAGCGCCTGCACACCGACAATACCACCAAGACCTACGACATTCACAAATGGTATGTTGAAGACGCACACTGCAAGACCAAAAATAGCCCAGATGTATATGACTTTATTAATGCTGCTCCACAAATCAGCAACATGGGTACCGCGAGGAGTCTTCTCATATGTGTTTTGATTATGGTGCCCCTTGCGTGGTTCTCTTAATAAGGCTGTGTATCAGTACCTTGGTGTGGTATCCATGTAATTAGTCTTGCTGTGCTCAGACCAGACTGAAGGTATATGCGAATTGTATTTTGTCCATTTGTAAATTTATTTTTCTTCATGGATTAACACATACACACACACACACACAAACACACGTTTGGTATTCAAAAAAAAAATAAATAAAGGCATTATGAGCTTGGCTCAATCCTCTAAAAACACAAATAAATAAATAAATAAATAAATATATATATATATATATATATATATATATATATATATATATATATATATATATATATATATATATATATATATAAACAGCAGTAGTAGCACAAACAGAAGAAACAGCAGCAGCAGTAGCAGCAGCACCAGCAGCAGCAGCAGCAGCAGCAGCAGCAGCAGCATTAGTAGTAGTAGTAGTAGTAGCAGTAGTAGTAGTAGTAGTAGTAGTAGTAGTAGTAGTAGTAGTAGTAGTAGTAGTAGTAGTAGTAGTAGTAGTGCAGCACTTAAACCTTTTCTACACAAACGAAAAGGCATTGCACAAGTACCAGTATTATTGTTAAGTATGTTCAGCACGTGATCTTAAAACCAGTAACAGTATTATAAGGCTTTGAAATGCTCTTGTGATATGAACGTAAATATTTCACTATGTGTTATGGAGATGTGTGCGGTAGGATCCGTAGTTGGAGTGACAGTCGACAAGAACACAAAACAAAAACACAACCGGGACCACTTTTTGAAATACTTGGTTCTCTCATAAAGATTATTTTCAGAAGCCTAAGGACATTGTTCATTTGTTTTTCATGGGTGTTTTTCCCTAATTATGATTTGTTTTATGTAAGAGGTGCACTGGCCTAGGACAACGAAAAGAGCAGAAAAAAATAATAATAATAAAAGTCTAAAGAGTGTCGGTCCCAAAAGAAAGATCAGAAGGACCATCCAGCACTGGAGGATGCGGAGAAAATCTGCTTACAAGGAATGGTACAAGGGAAAACAGATAGAGGGAAACCAATGAAATACTTCGACAGCTTGGTACGAGAAACTGGGGATAGCAGGAGAGCACTTTTTTTTCTTTCTTTTCTTTTTTTGAGGCAGAATATCGGAAGAGATGGCGTTCCATGGTCGCCGACGTCAAAGACAAGGCACATCGGTACATAGAAACAAAACCCTTGGAATCAAGAAAGAACTTAAAAATTCGTGCAGCTTCCACAAGAGCCTGTTGAAAGGTGTCAAAATAAGACGCTGGAACATTTGAGAATATACATAGTTCACGGGTTGCAAGGTCACAAGTAATTCAATTGTTTAATATCCTGAAATGTCCCCAACTTATGGAACAGCCTATACATTTCTGAAATGCAAGCGATGTCTTTAACTTGGATAGCTTGATGCCAGAGCAATCACATTTTCAAAGATTTCAGCGTCTTATCAGGACTAACTTCAGTTGACTAGTGGAAGTTTTCAAAGATTAATATTATTTTTTATTAATTATGTATTCATTTATTTATTTTATTTATTTATTTGTTCATATATATATATATATATATATATATATATATATATATATATATATATATATATATATATATATATATATATATATATATATATATATATATATATATATATATATATATATATATATATATATATATATATCAAGATTAATGGCAGTTTAACAAGGAGTCTGCCTCACAGATGGGAAAAAAAATAAAATAAATAAATAACCGTGAGAGCTCGCCTAGTAATCTGTGTGGCCTCTGGATGGTGGTCCTTATGACTCGCCTAATAATGAGTGTGGCCTCTGAAAATGGTCCTTATGAAAGAATTAGTATTTTTAAGTAAAGGCTCAGGTTTCTTCAGATCGGCGTCGCAACCAGTACAACAAAAGCCACACACATAGAAACAATTTTACCTTAGTAGCCTGATCTCAAATTTTATCTTTGTATTTCAGAATTATCTTATTGTAAAAGAATTATGTTAAATACAAAATAAGTTGTGGTAAAATCTCTTTAAATATCCTTTAGTTTAATTGTAATTTGGATTATGCTCCTCATCTAATCGGCACATGGCCACACTCCCTCAGTCTCGCCTCTCCAGCCTCAACCATATTCTGAAACACTTCTGCGCGCACCTCCACTGCCTTTAGTTGAAATGGCACTGGTTTTTAAGTTTTTTTTTTTCTTTTTTTTTAGCAGTTCTAGTGGCGGACTTAAAACTTTTACACTATTAACAGGAAAAACACTCTTGAGAACCCGACTAATGATCTCTGGTCTTAGAAAAGTCATGGTGAGTGAGCAAAGCGTTTCTCATTACGGGCCCCACACTGACTGATGTGCGTTGTCCCTCTAATAAAATTATACTCAGTCTTCGACATTAAAATAACATCAGCGTCTTCATCTGAGGGTTAGGTTTTGTTAGCTTAGGTTTAGAGTAATTCAGTTTGTTAATTTCACTGCAAATTCCTTCACTTTATAGATCATGATTTGCACAAGCATATATACTAAAAAAAAAAAAAAAAAAAAAATCCCCAATCACTTCCATTAGAACCTTGAAAACATCCTGCAAAACCTCAATAACTTCTCTAAATTAATAGGCCATAGCTTTTTCTGTAATTCCCAACATACTGATGTTCTAGTTCATGCACAATCATTACAAATATTTTCATGTAGCCAATGTGTGGAAGCCTTAACAATACTTGGCTGTGTCCAGCAAAAAGAAACAAATTACCTTACCGGTCATTCACGTCAACCTCCGTCTCCCTCCATGTTGGAATCAGATTATAGCGATCAGCTGAGCTTGCGTTCGTAGCTTCGAATGTAAACGCGAATGAATATAGCTGGCAGGAGTTTTTTTTTTTTCTAATCTTTAAATGTTCATTTTCATCTTAATTTCAGTTCTAGTTTTTTTTTTTTTATTATTATTAAATGTTTTGGAATCTGTGACAAAAGCACTTACTTTATTCACTTCTAGTCGTCCAATTAATTGTAATTTCGATTCTTTGATTTTTTTTTTTTTTTTTTTTTTTTACAAATGCACTGGACTCTTGAAAATACCGTTACTACATTTAAAGCAGCAGAGATGAGACACTAAAGTATTAAGGAATGCCTGACACTGCAACTGGTTTACCCTGATTCCTGACACACCATACTATACACTTCTTTTCCCGCATCTTATAAGGCCAGTTAATCAGATCAAAGGATCCTATTGGTGTTCCCCACTGTGGCTACCGTAGTTACTACATGAAATGATGGTTTACCGGTGACAACTATTTTGTAGAGAGAGAGAGAGAGAGAGAGAGAGAGAGAATCTTTATCATCAATCACTTGTATTCCTGGATGGTATAAAGGTCAACGAAACTATTATTTTGGGGCGAACTTTTACGTGAACAAATATGTACAGCAATCTTGTCTGCAACCAAAGAGTTGAAGAAAGGTACACATGAAAGCATCAGGACTGAGCAGGAATGGAATTTCAGCTGACCCTGGACTGCTGGGGTCAATTCCAAACCAATCATTACTCAAAATAACTGTTATCTTACAACAAATAAAAAAAAAAATCATTGAAGCTGCTTCTCACAGGAGTAAAGTCAGAGACCAAGCAAAGCTACCTTCAGAACTCAATAATTATAATGCTACTTCACAATGCAATGGAGTACGTTCGCTCTTCCCCAACAGCGCAACCAACATTAATTAACAAGACTTTCTTCCAAGTGTCACCATTTTACTCTGCTGCAAGATGTAACTCACACTTCTAGCAGAATAATATCATGGAGGTAACAGTTACTATAATAATAATAATAATAATAATAATAATAATAATAATAATAATAATAATAATAATAATAATAATAATAATAATAATAATAATAATTAGCCATTACAAAATACAGCATTCAAAGAGCACACTGATAAATGATTATGAATTACTAATATTGATACATATTACAATTGCATATCACCAGCAAGTACATAGATAGTTAAGTGAACAGTAAGGCCTTGAGAGACTGCCTCACTATAAAGCAACACTAGAGTGAGAACCTGTGCCTCCAATTGGACAAGACACGCCCACTTTAGCAGAAGACAGAATGGTTGGCTAATCAGGACCATTTGCATCCCCTCCCATGCACCCACACAAGATTGGCAATAAAAGGCTTTGGTAATTAATGTACATAATTAAAAGATATAATGATAATGATAATAATAATAAAAGTGAATAAATAATCACTGCAACATCACCTACTACTTGTACTCTCTGTGGAAGACTGGGCTCAAACATATAACATCTGTCAAAAGAAACAAGAGTACAAAGACACACTTCTTAGTAACAATTAATGATAGTGACGAACAGAAAATAAAGACTGAAACAGCCGCACTTTCCGCTGAACATGCAAAAATTTTCTGAAAAGGTTACACGGACTCTTGTGACACTGCATTCATTCCCTTCTGCTCTGATTCCTGTTACTTGTCTCACACTCACTCACTCCACACCTTCACGCATGTCTCACTGCCAATAACAGCACCGCCACACCACTTGTTACTTTGTTACTGTCATGGGATCCCCCTAAGTCGGACCTCTGTGAGTCAGAAACTACCAGTATGGCTGCCTATAGTCAGAACTATATGGTATGGCCAACTATTAATATACAAGGATAAACAACAAATTGTAAGTGGAGTTACTGCATTGTCTTCTGCATCTATGTGAGCTAAGTAAATATTTAGGTAATTTACATACATAACAGAAGATAAAAATACAACTGCACTCACTCACAATCCACAACCTTTATATTCAAGAGAAAAAAATGTAGGTACACCATTAAAGCACTGACAACATCAAAGGCTTTTCAAGAGCTCTGCTCCCATGTGTGGTCAATTACAGGTAAGTTGGAGTTACAGGTGTCAGATTGTCTTCAGATGCATGAAGTCCGACATTGGGGTGAGTTCCCAGATTGCCTCACTGTGTTCATGTACACTTGTCCCAAGAAGTGATGTCAAAAGTCTTACAAACTTCATGTCTATAGATCAAACATAAATAAATGTATGTATTTATGAACTGCTTAACATTAAAGAATTCCACAATAATCAAGAACTGGGGACAGGATGGATGAAGATAGTTGCCACAAACATTTTTCTGTAAGAAGTGACATCACTACTTTGGGCAAATGGATATTTATCACTTTGACATGATAACTTTGTCTTACTATTTCAAATATATTTACAGTATGCAGAGATATGCATGAAAAGCTGTTTGCTACAATTCAAGGATGAAGCAATTTATCACCACATGACAATCACTCATTACATGCAGGAAAACTCTTCAAGAGTCTACTGCTGTTAAAGTAATCCAATCTTCAAGCCACACACACATTGCAGTAACCAGGAAGCCAGGGCCCATATTGAGAAACACTTTGTTCTTTCATCAGGACTATTTTCAAAGGGCATAGAGATGATTAGCTGGGTTCTCATGGATGTTTTCCCCATTGATGATGAAGAATGCTAATTAAACTATCACTAAAAATCATGAAAACATCCTTGAAAGCCCCATTATCTTCCACTACAGCCTGTTAAAAGTAGTCAAGATAAGATCCCAAAACGCTTCAGAATGCAGTCCCGGAGGTTAATATTGTCTTGAGAACAATAGCATCTTTGTGCTGATAAAATAATGGAGAACACTGAACCTTACTCACATGGTACTTTGACATCATAAATAATATCCATCTGCAAAATTATTTACAAAAGAAGAAAATAAATAGGTATGTATAATTCTGCATGTAATATACACAATTCTATGATTCATAGATTAATCATCTGAACTATCTATGATCTACTTAAGTTAGGTTAAGTTAGGATAGGTGAGGTAACTTAATCTAACCTAACCCAACCTGAACTCTCTATGATCTAGTTACCTGCAGGTCCCACTAAAGGAATACAATCTAGCAGTTCTTAAAAGTATAATTAATGGACAGATGCAAGTCTCTAGATGCTGTAAATTTTTGAAGTCACAGTAACCTGGAGACCAAGTTGTAAAGTTATTATACCTTTTACATTTAATATAGGAGGTTGTACAGTAAAGAAAACCATGAGTCATAATTCAAGTTAAACATACTAGTAGTATTTATCAATACTGGTTTTTGTTACCAGTTCAGCTACACACAATTCTTAGCTTCTATTAAAGTGGTAACATGACATATTTTACTGGTATATACTATGCATGAGAACTAATATTGGCCTGGAGTTCACATAGCTACTTTAATGAGGAGATTCAAGGACACATCACACCTGCCAGTATTTTGTTGCTAAGAGTTTGCCTTAACCATTCATCTGATGCTATGAATCTGGTATAGTGATACATACATTCACTTCCATTAATTCTGCAGAAAATACTCCAGCTCCGTTATTCTGATTTTACTAACATACACATATAATGAAAGGTTACATCAGCAGCGACAATTGATTTATACATAAGCAGTGGATAACACATACTGTGTGTGTTGCTGCCTCGCTAGCTTCCTTGTTCTTTGGCCCCTTCCTTATGCTATACACCAACCCTTCTATCACAGAACATAACCTGTGCTCCATTGCTTACCCTCAAACTGCCATGGCTTCTCCTCAACCTTAATAAAATGTTGTGGTGAAAGTCTTAAAATATCATTCTGAAAGACACCGCCAACAGCAAAAGTTGTGAATTCAAAGAAAAAATCTTAATACATTAAATTACCTTAGTGAAATTTTTTAAAAATAATGCCTCGGATAGTTAGTCAGTGCTCATTAATTTCTAAGTAGCCGGGAAATGAGTAACAGTTAAAGTTAAAGGCATATTACAGGCCATTTATAAAAGATATGCAGTATGTTTTACAGATACTGAAAGGAAACTGTTATTATTGAAAATGTATCAACGGTTTTCCCTCACAACAAATCTTGACAAATCTTGAACAAGGTGACACCAAAGATAAGACCATTTTTATCAGTCATTCACTATTAATAATTCAAAGATAATTGGGAATTACATTTTCTGTGTGAGTACTTGTATTTTTTTGTGAACTCAAAGTATAGAATGGTAACTTACTATGTCAAATTAAACTGTTCTTTTGCTGCTAAAAATATATCAACCAATGACAGATGAGTATTTATTTACCTACTTATTCATTCTCTCTCTCTCTCTCTCTCTCTCTCTCTCTCTCTCTCTCTCTCTCTCTCTCTCTCTCTCTCTCTCTCTCTCTCTCTCTCTCTCTCTCTCTCTCTCCCCAAAAGAAAACTGAAAACATACTGAACACTCTCCATGTTCCAGCACTTGTCAGCGGGCAATCAATACATCTGGCTGGTGGATCACTTCTTCGAACTGCCTTTTAGCCTCATGGAATTAGTCTTGGTTTTTGTGGGTGGTGTGAGGACACTTAGACTCTTGATACTACCATCTTTGCTATCTCCTCGCAGACTTAGTTCCTTTGCACCTCTGAAGTGTAACAAACAGGAGGATGTAGTAGATAAGATACCTAGAGTTACTACTACTACTACTACTACTACTACTATTACTAATATATACTATATAACAATAATTATAATAATAATAATAATAATAATAATAATAATAATAATAATAATAATAATAATAATAATAATAATAATAATGATGATGATACCCTCCCAACCTGTAGATTGAGACATTCATCACAGATATATGCTGTTCTCATGCCTGAATTATTAATGTTTTGTAGACAATGACTTACATGTGTTTAGTCAGATCCTCAATGTCCACCAGCATAGAGTCCTGCTCCATGTGGAGGTCGTCTCTCTCCATAAGGAATGTAACAAGGTCTTCATTTAAACCTGAAAACACAAGAAATTCAAACTAGTTAAAACTTTATAGTATCTTACTAGCAAGGTTCACACACACACACACACACACACACACACACACACATGCTGAACTGGAAGGAATACAAATAAGACTAATCATTGCATGGACAAGGAGAGGGTTAAAAATTTCTGGAACAAAACACTGGTATACACTCACTTTCAATCTGTGTGTGAAGGTCATTGACAATAACCTGTAGCTGTGCCACATTCATGTCTGTCAAGATCTGGCGGCTGATCCTCCTCTTGCTATCCGGAAATGGAACACCAATCTGTCAGATCAAAAATGACATGTTGGCAACTTCAGTAAATTATCCAACATTACTCTTGAGAAAGGTTAGGGGGAAAGGGAAAGATGGAAAGGTGTTGGGCTAGATAAGGTCATGGTAAGACAACAGGCAATAGAGTTATAATTAATGTATCTAAATCCAATGCACAGAGGTTAGAAATAAAGTAAATCAGGTATTGGGATTAACTTTTAGGAAGTGTTAAATGTAGAAGTCTCAAAGTAATATTAAAGTTATATTTGGCACTGGTCAGACCTCATCTAGATCATGCTGTGCAATTCTGGTTCCCATAATACAGGAAGGATATAGGTCTATTAAAATCAGTACAAAGGAGAATGACTAAAAGGATACAGGGGATGAGGAGTACTCTTTACAAAAGAAAACTGATGGTGGAGGTTAAGAAGGGACCTGATAGAGGTCTTTAAGTGGTATATGTAATATAACAAGGGTGACGTATGCAAAATTCTCAGGATCAGTAATCAAGACAGACCTAGAAATAACAGGTTCAAGCTCGAAAAAATTAGATTTAAAAAAGAGACAAGAAGGAATTGGTTCTCAAATTGAGCGGTAGATGAATGGAATGGGCTCAGTAATCAGGTTGTTAGTGCTGAGTCATTAGGGAGCTTTAAATCAAAATTAGATAAATTTATGGCTGGGGATAATAGGTGGAAATGGGTATGTTTCATACAGGGACTGCCACAAGTAGCTCTGGTGGCTTCTTGTAGCTACTCTCATGTTCTTATATACTCCAGTGTTTAAAGAAAGGGATGAGAGGAGAATGAGGCAATTCAGGTATACAGGATGGAATGCAAACATAGGAATAAATATATACTCCTCTGCCATCATAACTCCACATTTTATAAGTTACAGGACAAAGCAAATAGTCTTTTACCTGATATGGATTACTCACAAATCTTGCTGGCTGAGTATACTTTAGAAGCTCCCTACCTTGTTGAAACTTGCTCTCACAACTTCAGCTATGGGGCTTTTCTTCCTGCTTTGCTTTTCAATCTCCATCTGCATCCGAGCCATTTCCTTCGCCTGGGCCAATGCCAAGCGAGCTTCCTGCTGTAGTTGTGCCTGACGAGCAAAGAAGTTTTCCTCTCGTAAGTCAGCTTCAGATTGAGAGGAACTGTTCCTGCCACTGTGAGGCGTAGAACACTGGAGAAAGGGAAGATGTTATAAGGGATTGAAGACCACCAGTTAAAGAAGGAAAGTTGATGAGACTGAGAGATTTTGGACCCACACTGCTTAGAAATGCTGTGTCAATATGTCACTACTTCATGGAAAGTCTCTGGAAGTGCTCAGTTTTGAGGAGGAAAACTACCTTGCTGTTTGCAGAGGTGGTAGATACTTGCTCCGAGTCTACCTCTCTGTCCTGTGTGCTCTCTGTGTCTGAGCACTGACTCTCACAGTCACTTGCAGTCTCATTCATAAAACAGATCTGCAGGTTCATGCCTGGAAGGTAGAGGAATACAAGATGGTGATCTGACTTGTTATAAGTCTCTGGCAAAAATCATAATTATGACACTCAAACTTACCAGTATATGACGAGGCAGTTTACTGTTCACCCTTTTTAGTTATATGTGTTATTGTCTTACAAAACAATTATAAATAAATCTGAGAAATACTTTCATAAAAAAGAGATCTCTAATTAATTCTAAGGAATTAAACAACATCACCAGTCAGTCACCCAACACCTCATCTTGGCATTATAAAGTGTTACTTCATTTTTTAGGTGATTTTTTTCTAGTACATCTTTTAAGGCATAAAATACAGCAATCTTTGAAAAAAAAAATACTTGCCTAAGGTGTAAGGCCTCTCTCAATTTGCTTATGTTAGTTGTGAGACACTTCTCAACTAACTCATGTTAGCTAATCAGCTGCTAACGAGACAAAAAAAAATTGTGCTGAATCTGGCATAAGGCCTCAGTGAAAGACATAAGAGCTCTCTTAATCAAAACAATAACATGAATGTAGTGTGGCCATGCAAAGTACAGGGTGCGCAATTCAAACAGATCCTGATAAGAGTTCTTTAGTTAGATTTTAACCAATCCTTGGAATTTGTGGGAAGAATTCAAGGCTTGATGGTGTATTCCTATTTTGGGTTTACAGCAGACTTTTCATTTGCACTCACATCATCTTGTATTGACACCTTTCTATTCAGTGAGATGCCAAGGTAGTCATACTAGAGTGCCTTGTACAGCAATCTAACAAGTAAGAACCAGGCAAGACTTAATTACCACTCTGGAGTCGGGAATGTAGTGAAGGCTTGCGGTGCGGCCGGTCAGTGGTCTGGTCCTCATCTAGTCCCATGGCAAGCTTGCGGCGAATTTCCTCCCGGTCATTGCGACGCTGGAAAAAAAAAAAAAGGAAAAGAAAAATTAAAAACTGAAGATAACAAATGCATGTGGCCATACAACAGTGTTCTCCTATTTGGCTGGAAACTAATACTGCACTGAATTTGAACAGGGTGTTTAGACAGCAATCTATTTCATCCACAATTTTCAAAGAACTGTACCCTTGCTGGATGATTATAGAAAGTATCTTCTGGGTGCTCATCTGCATCCTCTATTGTAATGACACGAATGAACTTATCAACAATATCTTCCTCTTCGTCACTCTTGCCACTGACATAATGCAACCACTGCCGCTTGTTATCAATGAGAACAGGCCACTTGAGCTGCTCTAATAGTGTAGGACGAGGTGCTCTTGTCTCATTATCAGTTTTAGCATTGCTTCCCTCATTCCACAACAGTTTTGAAACTTTGCCTGACTGGGCCTTCAAGGAACTGAGGACTTGACTGGACACTTTGGCAGTTTGTTCCTTGATAGAACTTAAGTTAACTGAAGGTAAACCAAGACCGTCCTGGAGGCGAGTTGCTGAACTGACCGAGCAGGATCGGTCCTCACTGCCACTCTGTTGCTGGGGAGCCGTAAACTTTCCAAACATAATTTTGTCTCATACAGTAATTATTAAATGTTATTCTGTAAGTCTTTTAGAGCAAAAGTGGTTCTTAGTTTATATTTCATGAACACTGTCACATTGCTTCCTGTCTGATGTAAAGTCAAATTATGTACAGAAAAATATTAATAGTAATAATTTCATTATAAATCAGCCTTTCTCTTTCTCTCTCCAGCTCAATAGACCTAGGTTTGATGTTTATATATATATATATATATATATATATATATATATATATATATATATATATATATATATATATATATATATATATATATATATAATTCAGATGAACAAAATGTAAAAGAAAAAGGCAAATAAAATCTCTCTCTCTCTCTCTCTCTCTCTCTCTCTCTCTCTCTCTCTCTCACCCCACTTGTCTGAGTTTGGTCTACAAAAGTAAGTGTTCCCTTATCTCACTAATACACTTGAATAATTGGCAGATCACTTGTGTATTTTAAATTTCTCTTATCAGGACTATTTCTAAAAACAGAGATGATTACTTGGGTTTTTGTGACTTTTTCCTACAAATGTTGCAGAAATCGTTAAATTATCACTTGAATAATGAAAAATCCGATTAAAAATACTAAAGCCTTCAAATACACTTCCAAACCATCAATGAAATAATAAAAACAGCAAAAACTTCCATTAGACACTGTTAAACCATCACTAAGTCATGAAAACACCAATAACTTCCAAATGAGTCTCTTTAACTATCACTTGTCCATTAAACACCTTTAAAAATCACGCCAGTTCCCACCTGTACTTAAACTAGCACTAAAAAAAAAAAAAAAAAAAAACGAAAACGCCCCAAAAAAGTTCGAGGAGGTAGTTAAACTATCACCGTAACCACGAAATCATTCTTGAAACTCTAATCACTTTCACTTGAGCCTGTTAAAAGTAACCGAGATAAGATACTAAAGCGTTTGAGAATAAGTAAGGCTCTAGATTTCCACGTGAAGCAGTATTGGAGAAGGACAATCGGCAGCACTGGATCACCGCGGCCAGGCAGTGACAGTGAAGGACACAAGCAACAACACCGAACACCCCTCCTCCCCTTTCCTCTTCTTCCTCTTGTGACCTCTCGCCTTTCATGTTCTTGATCACTCTTTTCTTCCTTCCTTCACTGTACGTGTGTATATTTCTCGCTAGACTATAAAGGCATATACATATTTTTTTTTCTTTAAAGGCAATCTTTGAGTTATTATTAGGAAAGTGTTGATATTTTTTATATAGTAGGTAGACGTCATTAAGATTTTCAAAGGTGTTTTCTTGATTTTAGTGATACTTAGATACAATTTTGCATCATCAACGTGAAAGATATATGTCAGAACCCGATTAATAGTCTCTGTGTCCTTCAAATATAGCCTTCATGAGACATCTAGTGAAACATTTCAAAATATACCTGTCTCTGGCAGACGAAATATTGCATACATACAGTTACAAAAAAGAGCCCAAGGAAATTCACTAAAATGGATGAGACACTTTTTCTAGAGAGGAAAATTAGAACAATGTTAAGTAAGAGGAAAATGAGCAAGAGATTTCAATAAGTTCCCAACAGACATATTTTCCTTGTGTCACCGGCTGACAGACTTCATGCATATACGTATACCGTGAAGCATCCAAGGCCCGTATTTAAAAACTCTTTGTTCTCCATCGAGAGGTCATTGATATAATTAGTCGAGTCCTCATGGTTGTTTTTCCCACAGAGCGTGCAGGACTCTTGTTAAACTTGACGAGGCTTATGAGAACACCCGTCAAAGATCTAATTCCCACTACAATGAAGACGTCAAGAAAAGACGTCGAAACGTAAGAGAAGACAGTCCTATCGGCCCTGTGCTGCGCAAAAGGGAATCTGGCAATCTGTGAGAGTGAGAGGAGGCGTCACGTGTGGGTGGACCCGGTGGAGGCTCGCACGCCGCTTCACGGGTCTCGGGCTCCCTTCTGAAGGTGTGCGACCACAGCAATGTACGTACATACAACAATACTCATGGGACTGTATTCTGAAACACTTCTACGCCGCACATCCGTTACATTCAAAAGGCTTTAGTTGAAGTTATACTGGTTTTTAAGGGTATTTTTTTTATGGTATACTAGAGAAAGGTTAACAATTCTGCATTATTAACAGAAGAAACTCTTGAGAACCCGGCTAATCACCTCTATGTTTTACTTTTTTTTAATAGTCTTGGCGAAAGAGCAAAGCGTTTCAGAATACGACCCATGAACAAACGGCACATTTTTTTATTTATTTTTTTATTCTTTTACAAATCACCTCCACAATGTGTCTCCACCTGCACCATACGCCTGACATAACGAAATCAACTAACAATGATTTCATATCTTCCTCCACAAACAACAGTAGTTAAAATTACACCTTTCTCTTCCATTTTGTTGTAGCTATTTCGCCGCTCTTTAATGCTACAGTCACTGTGAAGCAGTGTAGTTAAATCGAACAGCTTATTAAAGAGCTGAAACATGTGTCGTAGTTTGATATCCACTAATTGGACCTATAAACGACATGATTTCTCATTCAAATTTTCACTACAGTTTTGAAGCAAACTAAAAGATAGTCACACGATCTTTGACATATAACCTTTCTTCCTCTAGTCTCTTAAAGATAACAAGACAAAAATATTGCTACCTAAGCCAGCAGATGTCCCGCTAGCTGTCACCTCACACCACCGCTACCTCCATTAAGTGGGTGTCGTGGGTTTTTCTAACGGGCTCCGGTGGCGGCAAGACAAACTAGTGATTGATGTCAAGTAGGAATATCATAGGGAGACGTAACATCCCGAGAGCCCCAGACAAGATTATCCCACCATCCAGGCAGCTTTTGAGGATTCCTTACAGCTTAAGTTGTCTATATTCCGTCCATCTCTCTAATGCAAGAGTTAACCAGTATTCTAAATCCTCCATCACTTTTTTCTGGTAAACGCAAGAAGTCCCTGCCTGCTTCTGCATTTCTCCCTTCCTATGACCTGAACTTTTTTTCAAGAGGAAAGTTTCAAGACACCCATCCTTCATTTTTTTTATAATCCATTTAGCCTTATTCTTTAGGGACTGGCACCCTTTTATTTCCTTCCTTTTTGTTGCTCTAGACCAGTGGCCCTCTTGCATAAAATATAACCGAGTTTGGTGCAAGTCGTTACTCTACAGAAGCAAATCAATGCTGCTCCTTTAAATCCCCATCACCACTTGGAGAACGGGAATATGAACCAGAGTGAGCGCTGTTACAACTCAGCACCACCTCAGTATATTCTGAAACACCTCTGCACCGCACCTCCACTACTTTCAACTGGCTATATATGAAGTTACGCGGGTTTTTAAGGGCGCTTGTACAATTATATTATATTGACAGATGAACATCTTTATATTATTAATAGGAACACTCTTGAGAACCCGGCTAATTATATCTGTGAACTTTGAAAATAGTGGTGGTGAGAGAACAGTTTCAGAATACGGTCCATAGAAAGTAGAATATTTTCAAAGTGTAGGAAATGCAATGCAATCAAGCAGGGCAATGGTGGGAGGAGACGTGGAATGGAAGCACAACACTAAACCTGCTTCACGATGTCACCAATCCTCTCAGAGCCATGCCAAGGGATGCAATGGACCCAATACACAGCCGTCTTCTCTCTCTCTCTCTCTCTCTCTCTCTCTCTCTCTCTCTCTCTCTCTCTCTCTCTCTCTCTCTCTCTCTCTCTGAAGCAAGACTTACATAATTCACAACAATGGACTTGATAGATTCGAGCGTCTCTCCCTCGTCGTAGGTCAAAGTGTAGAGATCATTCACATAAATACTCTCCACCTTGTATTGCCGCTTGTACCGCGGGAACTGGGAGGACGAGAGCTTGACCTTAGCCATGGTTGGGGGCAGGCTGTGCAGGGCATGACTGGCACTGCTAGACTCTTGATCCCTGAGTGCTTCTAGACTGAGGAACTGGTCGTGGCGGTGAGGACGGTGAGCATAAGGCGCCATGTTGAAGGTTGGTAGGCTAGAGAGGGAGCCTAAGTCGTCCTCGAGTGATGAAATGGAGGGAGTGTTCAGGATTGCTTCAGCTGTGGGAGGTTGGGTGGACATGGGGTTCTCATGCTTAATTGCTGACGCTCCTGCTGCTGCTGCTGTTGCCTCCATGTACCGCTGTTATTTTCGTTAAGTGGCCAGAGTTTTGTAATGCTTTGTTCTCTCATAAGCACTATCTTCAAAAGCCACATAGATGACTAGTCGGGTTCTCACGATGTTTTTTCCCATTGGTGATGCAGAATCCTTAAACTGTCACGGAAATCACGGAGACACATAAAAACTCTTGTAACTTCCACCAAAGGCTGTAAAAAAGTAGTGGAGAATGTGACGGCGAAACGGTCCAGTGTTCCACCGCGGTGTTACGCCACTGCGCAACCTGGAGCTCCGTGTCTGTACGTGTCTTTAAACAAACCTGTGTGTACAGTCATGGTCAGAGATTGAGTAACATAAACTCGCTTCCACTGCGTTTGGCGTTCTCCTTCAATCTTTACCCCTCTGATTTGCTGACAGTCTCCTTACAAAACCTGGTAATTGGTGTATTTCTAGCAGATCAGAGGACTACAGATTGCAGGGGAAACAATGCAGTAGATGTGAGCGTGGTGTGCTGTTCGATCTCTGAGCGTGACTGCACCTCAGGGAAGGCCGATCCTGGGTTTGTTTATGTTGTAAAGAACGTGATGTTTTCAGTGCACCGTGCCCGCCTTTCACTCATCTCCTCGTGAGTGTTTACAGGTGATAGTAAGAAGCCACATATCGTTTGCAACATGCCAGAAATAATTACTCAATTAGTTTTTTATATGCTTTGTTCTTGAAGTTAGTTTTACCGATCAATTTTCATTCATTAATTGACTTATTTTTCCTTTGTAATATTAATTTCTTTATGAGTAAGCAGGTTTCTCCCACATTTTTTTTTTAATATACACACACTTTTAAACAGTTTTCTCTAAATTTTCCCCTTCATTTCTTTCTTCATTATTCACATTTTAGCAACAATTCGATAATGACTAATGATAACAAACATAAAATGTTCTCTTTAGTACATCCACCCTTCGAGGAAACACTGGATAACAATGCCACATCACGTCCCGACACGAGACTTCAAACACTTGAACACAGAACCTAGACCGAAGCACTGCGCTGATGGAGGGAAAAACACCTCCCTCACACTACACACACTGGGAAACTTTCATATGTCGACTCACAAATACGGGCGCGCGCGTGTGTGTGTGTGTGTGTGTGTGTGTGTGTGTGTGTGTGTGTGTGTGTGTGTGTGTGTGTGTGTGTGTGTGTGTGTGTGTGTGTGCACGTACAACATAACATAACAGCACAGCACAGCACGCTGCACCTCAGACACACAGTCCATACAGCACTGGTGCCGCCTCGCCTCCCGCTCACTGTTCACTCCACACTCTCCACGCTCAGCTGGCGGCCTCCAGCTATTCATGACGTCGCGAACTTTACGAACACGGAGACACTACATCCTACGAGTCTACGTAAACAGATTCAACACGCCAATACTCGCTACTGTAACCACGCAGCGCCCCCGTGGACACTCAGACACAGCGGCCGGCGTTGGCAGGAAGGTGTAAATGGAGCTGCGATTCAGTGCAGGTAAATAAATAATTTCTCAAGGTTCGGACAGTTTGTTGGATAGAACGATTTCCTTTTCTCCTTCACGCGTGTCTGCCGTTACCACGTGCTTCCTCTCTCTCTCTCTCTCTCTCCTCTCTCTCTCTCTCTCTCTCTCTCTCTCTCTCTCTCTCTCTCTCTCTTAAATGCTAACCATTCGTTCCTCAAATTTAACACTTCCCTAAGTGTTACTCTAATGTACAATCCACGACACAAGTTAAGTTACAACTTTCAGAACAGTTACCCAAATAGCTGCACGTGCAGTGAGTCAGAGGAAGAGAGAAATGTTATAGGGCCACGTGAATGAAAATTACGAAACCCTGTGCATAATTTCTGATCGAAGCTGCATTGAAAGGGTTAATGTGGTAGTACTCACCCTCCTCTCCTCCTCCTTGGTGGCCCGAAGATGTGCCTCGATGGTGTCCCAGTCAATCTTGGGCATCGCGGCCTCCATGGTGTAAACATCGAACTCTCCTGCCGAGACAATGCAAAAGAATGAGTGATGGAGAGATTACTGTAAATATTCTATAACCTTTAGTCTTATTTTGGCACTCATTTTATTTTGGTTGATAATACTGGTAGACGAGTGCAGTGAGGAATGGTAACAGATCAGTAGTGAATAGTTTGAGCTATCTTTAGAATGTTCACTTGATATCTACTACATTATTTACACATGTATGATTAAAGTCTCTCTCTCTCTCTCTCTCTCTCTCTCTCTCTCTCTCTCTCTCTCTCTCTCTCTCTCTCTCTCTCTCTCTCTCTCTCTCTCTCTCTCTCTCTCTCTCTCTCTCTCTCTCTTAACGAACATCAGTTGAGAATTTTTAATAAAAGTTAGTAAATATTGTAGATACGCAAATGTTTTAAAATTCCAGCATACTTTGATGGAAATCGGTATATACCTGCTGCCGAGGACTTGGAAGACGTTCGAGACGGCTTGGAGGAGGCAGGGTACAGTTTATAACGAGTTAGGCAGGGACTCGAGGAGACTTGGCACATTTTGGAAGAAACGCGGGATTGTTTGGGGAAAGCGGAAGTCGTCTTGGATGAACCACCAGACAAAAGTTTGAGTTTGGGTAACCGTAGATAAGAGAGGAGTAATGGCAGGGTGTGTGTGGATGGATACGGGTGGGGATGGGGCCAGGCAAGCAGGGCCCTGCTGGGGGACTGCAGCTGTTGTAGTATAAAACCACGTCGCTCCTCCCGCTCCCACACGTCGCCACACGAGCACGATCATGACTCGTAGAGATTTTCATGAGGTCAAATCAAGCAACGCCAAGCGAAGGGTTCAGAGGGTGAGAGACATGAGCCTGGCCACAGGATCTATCCACGAGCAAGCCATGCAAGGAAAGACTGTTGCTGCCTTTTCAAATTTGTTCCATGGCACGCTTCTCCGACGCTCACATGAGACGAGCAGTTCAACGCATAGAGGCGGGGCGAGCAGGGGGAGGGGCACACTACGATGGAAACAGAATAGAAGGGGGAGAATCCCACTTTAAGAACACCACACTGATGGTTCGCAGACAAGTCTTTAAAGTCGCTAATCGCGAACAAATTTGACAAAATGCTGACAGAACTTCACAAGAAGCACTGACCACTACCGGGTCGGCCCAGAGCGGTCGGCCTGGCGGTGAGGGTGGCAGCGGGACGCCGGACCGGAGCGAGAATCCTGCGGGAAGCTTCCGGGCCACCGTTCCCTCAGCCTCGACGCGAACTCACTCCTGCGCCCCGCCAACCTACGGGGGACGGCACCCGCGTTGCCACTGGCAACAGGCAAACTGCAGATTTTCCTTAACATTACCACAGCCGTGAACCCGAAGCCGTCCACGTGCTGTGTTTGGGCCGGATGTCATATTGAACACACTTGTCACTGTTGGAGCCTCGGCCGCTGTTGGTCCCGGGGATAATCAATATTCCGTCTCAACAGGTTCATCACATCCTGGGCGAGGCGGCCTGGTGCCCGAGAGGCAGAGAGGCGGGTCAGGCCAGGCCATCGCGTCACACAAAGCAGTCATTCACTCTCACAGAATGAGAGGTGGACCGATTCTTCACACAGACAACATTCATGAAGTCCGAGGTGAAGCACTCCAGGTCAGGAGCAACACATCGCAATGTTTCATGAAAGACATGAAGAAAGAAAAAAAAAGAAATAATAGAAAATAAAGCAGGTAGTAGAAGCCGAAGTGACGTGACAAGAATAGCAGTCACTAAGCAAGCAAGCACTAAGAAAAGAAAAGTATGAAGGAGTATGAAAGGAGGATGGGAAATATAAAAGGGGCATAATCTATACGAGATAATACTCTGGCGCATCATCATGTCTGCCATCTACTCGTATTGATAAGTATCGAAAAAGTATAGTGTCTTGAAGAGAAAATCTCTCTCTCTCTCTCTCTCTCTCTCTCTCTCTCTCTCTCTCTCTCTCTCTCTCTCTCTCTCTCTCTCTCTCCCCGCGTCGAAGACTTTCTTTCCGCTCGAGGTAGCATCTTGTTCCAATAAAGGTGATGACACTCGGATCCCATTTTCAAACGTTTCGGCGTCAAAGGTGTTCTCGTGATTCTAATGATGGTTTAAAAAGGATTCTGCATCATCTACGGTAAACACACTCGACTCTACGGCCTTTCAAAAGAATCAAAAGCGTTTCAGAATACAGGCCAGGAGTATCGAGTGTTTTCAAGGGTATAAGGGAAGATATTCGGGTTTTCAAAGATGTTTCAGTAGTTCTAAGGTCAGAGAGAGAGAGAGAGAGAGAGAGAGAGAGAGAGAGAGAGAGAGAGAGAGAGAGAGAGAGAGAGAGCAAAACATTACAAAAACCGAACCCAGAGTTTTGTTTTTATGGCTGCCACGTGTGGGCCTGATGGCTTCTGCAAATTCCATTATTTTATGTTCCTCTATTCTTACGAGCCTTACCTTCCTCGTCATACTCGTCGTCGTACTGAAAGTCATCCATGTTGGAGAAGTCGAAGTCAGACTTGACGAGTCGCCGCAGCGGTTGCACTGCCCGGCTTATTATGTTCATGGTGGACCGTAGGGCACCCGTATGGACCACTGGGCGGGCAGGTTCAGGGCCCGGGAGGTTAGCGGCAGGTTCCGGTCAGTACCGCCATAGTCTACAAGGCCAGCAGGCACCGGGGGGCGGCACACCTTGGACTCTTGCCCTCCGCTTTATTTCAGCGTGACAGTTTTGAGCTACTCACCACACAGGCAGAAATCGATAAATACCCACACCAACACGGACACTATTCACAAACGTCTCAATGTTTTATTTTCACTGCACACAACTAGCAGGCTCCAGTAGTGATTATAGTAATAGCCATAATAACTAAGATGATGACGATAATAATAATAATAATAATAATAATAATAATAATAATAATAATAATAATAATAATAATAATAATAATAACAGCCCATCACTGAGCTTCGTAAGGACCAAAATATCTGTTGCTGCTTGTTCTTCCCTTGTGTTCCTCTGAGCGGCCTTGACTGATGCAAGGCAATGTTAACTCACTCTCAGGACTTCTCTTTGAATCATCTCTCTCTCTCTCTCTCTCTCTCTCTCTCTCTCTCTCTCTCTCTCTCTCTCTCTCCTCTCTCTCTCTCTCTGGGAAACACAACAAGAAATGCTAAAAACTACGGAAAAAGTGCAACAATTTGAATATTAAGGGAGAAATGTAACATATGGAGCGTTGTTTACTGATGTAGAGGTGAAAAGGATGAACAAATCTCTAATTCTACTGTGGGAATGTTGGATGGAGAGAAAACAACATACAAATAGTACAAATAACAGAGGTTCCTCAGGGTCACAGTCACTCGTGTTGGAATCCAAAGGCGTGAGTCATGAAACTGAGTCATCGTAACACTTCCAACCGCCTCTCTCTCTCTCTCTCTCTCTCTCTCTCTCTCTCTCTCTCTCTCTCTCTCTCTCTCTCTCTCTCTCTCTCTGTAGGGAGTGGGGAGCAAGGACGGGGGGAGGAAGTGAAGTGATAGAGAACGAAGAGCGAAGGGTGACTATGAAAGACGGAAAGACGAGGCAGATAACAAGGAAGAGGATGTGACTTATGATAGTGGAGAGGATTACGAAGTTGAGAAGACCGAGAAGGGGGTAAGAAGAGCAAGGAAAGGGAGGTTAACTCTAAGCTGCTTCTTCCTAAATTTAATCTTCTTCCTACTGACCCAAACCTCTTTCCTCTTAAAACCTCTTTACCTTCCTCCGATACTTCCTTCCTTCCTCTTTATTCCAATTCCCTCCCAACTCCAACTGCCTTCCTCCTAACTCCAAACTCCTTCCTCTTAGCTCCAAACTTCCATCTCTTAACTCATCATTTTTACTGCAGGAGCAAGAATGAGGATCAAACAGAAGCAGACCTGTTGGCCCCCACGACGCTGCTTGTGGTAAGGAGCATGATCTAAAGTAAAGGATGTTCGATAGTAAAAGACGAAGGAAGGGACAGAGAGGTTAAGGGTGAAGAAAGAAAAATTAGACGGAAATGAACGGAAAAAAAGGAATAGCAGGTAAAGGAAGAAAGAAGAGAAACCGTAAGAATTAAAATGAGACGCAAATGAACGAACAAGAGGAATAGGTAATGAAGAACAAAAGAGAGAAGTCGTGAGGATTAAAATGATACGTAAGGGAAGGGAAGGAACAAAAGGAATAGGTGGTGAAGGAAAAGAGAGAAGTCGTGAAGATTACAGTGAGACGCAAATGAAGGAATGCAAGGAATGAGATGCGAAGGAAAAAAAGAGTAGAAGCTGCGAGGATTAAAATGAGACGCAAGTGAAGGACAGAAATGATAGATGGTAACTAGACGCACGTATGTTTGTACTTAGAGTAACTAAACTTAATCATTACTGTCCTGAGATGAATAAAGGATGAATAAAAGGAAGAAGACATAAAGGGTTACTGCACGTGGAAGGAAGGAAAGAGGAGTGGGACTAAATAAAAGCATCGAGAGTACAAGTTTTCACGTCTTGAGTTATGATTTTTTCTCTCTCCCTCGTTCTTCGGTGCTCACTGTAACACGAGACAGTCCTGGGGGTGGGTATGAGAGAGAGAGAGAGAGAGAGAGAGAGAGAGAGAGAGAGAGAGAGAGAGAGAGAGAGAGAGAGAGAGAGAGAGAGAGAGAGAGAGAGAGAGAGAGAGAGAGAGAGAGAGAGAAGTTTAGAGTACGGGTGAAGAAGTTAATAATCAATTCATTGGTCGTGGGTCTTCCAACAATCAAGACTCATTCTGTCAATCACCGTTCACTCTGTCACCCTCCCTCGACACCCATTCAGGTACTGAGAGAGACGTGTGATATGTCCAAGTGTTCCCAATGTTGTGTAACTAATAGCTTTCCTGATAGCTCTGGAACACTGCTACTTAACCTAATAGCTTTCTGATAGCTCTGAAACACTGCTACCTAACCTACTAATAGCTTTCCTGATAGCCCTGAAACACTGCTAAATAACCTACTAATACCTTTCCTGATTGCATTGGAAAACTATCTAACCTAACGTGCCTAAAACTACATCAATGTTTGTAATACTGATGATAAAATTTTCCTAGATTTGAGGGAGTTTTTTAGTTTGTTTCACTTCAAGACGAGGATTTTCGGGTGTTTTCGTGATTAGAGTGATAGATTAATTGGCTCTAGTAAATATTTTCAATTATTTTCATGATTCCAATGATAGCTTAACAGGTTATAGTGGAAGTTACAGGGGATTTTCAAGTACTTTCATGATTACAGTGATGATTTAAGAGCCTTTAATGATACCTACTAAAATTCAAAATATTTTCACGATTCTAATGATAGTTTAACATGATTCAATGAAAGTTACGGGAGTTTTTAAATGCTTTCATGATTCTTGCAAGACGTGAACAGGCTGCAGTGGAAATAACAAGTGTTTTCGTAATCCTAACGAGAAATTAACAGGCTGCAGTGGTAGTAATTGATGCTTTCATGATTCTAGCTATAAGTGAACAGACTGCAGTGGAAGGAATCGGTACTTTCATGACCATAGCGAAAAACTAACAAGGTGCAGTGGATGTAATTCTTCAAGGGGGTATGGTGTCCAAGGGGGCAGAGTGACGAGGAGCTCCCAGAGGCAAACAGGAAGCGTCTGGCGGGAAGGGAATGCCCAGGGCGGTGGAATGAGTGACGTCACGAGCATATCCGCTGCCACACGAACAAGCGAGGCATTGCATGGCGTCACAGCTAAGGGATCATCAAGCCTTCCGTCGCCTCTTTCCCGCACTATATTTGGTTCGGGACAGCACAGGTTAGGTTAGGTTAGGTTTAGATATCTTGTCTATCCTCCCCTGAACCATCCTAACTTAATCTGAGCTAACCTAATATAACTCCGCCTAACTTACCCTAACCGTTTTCCTCCCATCTCTCTCTCTCTCTCTCTCTCTCTCTCTCTCTCTCTCTCTCTCTCTCTCTCTCTCTCTCTCTCTCTCTCTCTCTCTCTCTCTCTCTCTCTCTCTCTCTCTCTCTCTCTCTCTCTCTCTCTCTCTCTCTCTCTCTAACATCTGTTCTATCGTTCATTAAATTTTCACCTCCATACTTTTTTCTTACCTTTTACCCTAACACACACACACACACACACACACAGTTCTCTCTTCCCACACGCCCCCCACACTTGTCCTTGTCCGTTCTTTGCACTTCACGGTCCTCCTCTTAATATGCACAAAGGGAATGTTTTCTAAGACCTTGCACATTCTTCCCCTGGCCTTCCCTAACCCTTCACCAGCACTAAACAAACAATACGTCACCACACCCAGCATGTCTACCCTTTCCTATAAAGATTAGTAGCAGAAAGGACGGTCTTTTTCCTCTATGCTGTAATTAATTTTCCCTATAGTTTATGCATAGTAGTGTGCAAGTAGGAAATGTTGTTAAAGGTAAGTTTAGTTATGGACTCACACTTGTTTGATATCCACTTGTAATGCATTTCCTTATACACGGATCCGCTTCCGGTACACGAACGCTGTGGCTCGCACGTATTTTTTGAGTGGCTATGTTTTCCTATTAGGACTATATTTTCAAAGGTCTCACGTCTATTTGTCCCAATGATTTTGCAGATTTATTGTTAAACTAAGGTTAGTCATGAAAACACTCTTGAAAATTTCAATAACTTCTATGCAGCCAGTTAAATTTTCACTAAAACCACGAAAACATCCTTAAAAGCGCCAGTAACTACTAAATACTCTGCCAAACACTCATTAGAACAATGGAAACAACCTTGGAAATCCCAGTAGCTTCCATCATAGCCTGTAAAACTATCACGAGAAGCATTCACTCTTTGCAAACCCCAATAACTTCTAGTAAAGCTTGTTAAAAAGAAATTGAGATAAGACGCCGAAACGTTTAAGAATACTGTCCTTGCTCCCCTCATCGCAAATCTACACTGAACTCCCCTTTGGCAGGAGAAAGGCAGGATGGTCTGTCGTCACCATTCACCAAACAGACATCAACATCAATTGGTAAAGTTGCCAGTCGCCTCTAGCACCCTAACAGCCTTGCTTCTTGAGACGTTACTACGAATTCACTCTTACATCGAGAATTTCGGGAAAGGAATAATGCTCGGCTATAAACGTGTCAAGGAAATGCTTTGAAATGTATTGATGCTCTTGTGTTCGCTGATTTGAAGCTGAAGGGAAAAGGTGGTAGTGGCCTGCATTAAAAGAGGGGAGCGGAGGCTTGCACGGGCTGCTTGTGTGTTCTGTTCCCTTCTCCCTTCTTTGCTCTGCTTACCACACACTCTTCCCTTTCTTAAGGTAACCACTATGTCCTGCACGCCCTCACATCCACCCACATCCACTCATCCACTCACACATACCCACATTCACTCATCCACTCACAATACCCTCACCTACACATCTCCCTTCCTCTTCAACACACGACTATACGAAAATAGATGCAAAATCTGTTATTGGTGGAACGATGACGTTAGAGATACAAACTTATCTCTGTGGCCTTTGAAAATACTTCTGATGTGAGAACAAAGCGTTTCAAAACACATATCTAAGGACCATATTCTGAAACACTTTTGCACCGCACCCCGATAACTTTTAAAAGGCTACAGTTGAAGTTAGATTAGGTTTTATGGTTCTAGAGGCAGATTAACGTTTCTACATTATTAACAGGAGAAACACTTGAGAACCAGGCTAATTATCTTTGTGGCCTTTGAAAATAGTCTAGATGGGAGAACAAACGCTTCAAAATGTGGATTCATAGCCACACCTCTGATAATATGAGACGACCACGTGTTGGGCTGTGACACTCCCACTTGGCACTGTGGTATGAGTGCTAACTGTGCAAGGGTGAAGGAGTGCCAGGGAGCGGCAGCACGAGGCGGAAAATATAAATGAATACAAGTAAATCTCAAGCAGCAACAGAATTTTGGGTCCTAACCAGACAGTTTGATTCAACCACAATACTCAACACTAGCTATTAGAGAAAACCAGCAACGGTATAAACGAAGAGAAAGATATAACAAACATCTATCAAATTTTGTAGAGAGGGGTGTAAATGTTTACTGGTATAAGACATTGTTAGAGAAAAAAAAACCGCTACAATTTAAAAGGAGAGAAAAATGTTAAGTACTGCCACTATTACTTGTTGAGGAGAGTTAAAACGTTTAATACTATGTACTGTACTATACTGCTAGAACAAAAATAAAAGCTACACTACCAGAGAAAATTGTAATCTACAGATACTATTGCTTATTGAGGAAGGTAGAAATCCAAGTTGGTGTACGTAAAAGAGGAAGGCACGCCCTAATGCTATTGTTACTTGTTGGGGGTGGGTGTAAACGATCACTGGTGTGGTAAAGAAAGATAGAAACAAGATACAGTAAGTAGAGGAGGAGAAAGGTGTGCCCTACTGCTATTATTACTTGTTGAGGATATAAATACGTGGGTTGTGTGTGTGTGTGTGTGTGTGTGTGTGTGTGTGTGTGTGTGTGTGTGTGTGTGTGTGTGTGTGTGTGTGTGTGTGTGTGTGTGTGTGTGTGTGTGTAGGTGAGGCGCAGCGTGGAGGACGGGTAGAGGTGGGTGATATAGAGAGGAAGGGGAGGTAATATGATATGTGTTTATGTGACCTTTTTGCCTGACCTCCTACGACCTGCCCAGCCTCCTCGACCTTCCCTCCCTCTGCTTCTCTCTTCCCCTCCCTGCTTCTCGCGTTAACATCTCACTCACTCACTTATTCGTTTTTTTTTTTTTTTATTCGTTTTAGCTTCACCTGAACTTATGAACCCTGATTTTAATTTGGCTTCATGACTTATTCTCTCTCTCTCTCTCTCTCTCTCTCTCTCTCTCTCTCTCTCTCTCTCTCTCTCTCTCTCTCTCTCTCTCTCTCTCTCTCTTACGCTCTGAAATCTTTGGAAATATGCTAAAAAAGGAAAAATCACTATCAAAAGGGAAAAAATGCAGAAAAAAGGAGGAGGAGGAGGAGGAGGAGGAGGAGGAGGAGGAGGAGGAGGAGGAGGAGCAACACGTTCACAACCTCCTTTTCCTTATCCTTTTATTCTTTACAGTCATAACCTCCTTCACGTCTTTCCTTTTACGAACACGATAAAAATAATGCGATAGAGAAACTCGCATAAAACTCTCAAGAACTCTGCCGCCCACACCCCACTACCACCACCACCACCACCACCACCACCACCACTACCACCACCACCACCTTCCCACAAGCACCAGCAAGGCAGATGACGCTCACCACCACACTTACAACAGGCGTCTGGAGGAAGATAAAGTGATAAAGAACGTATTCTTCCTCCTCCTCCTCCTCCTCCTCCTCCTCCTCCTCCTCCTCCTCCTCCTCCTCTTCCTCTTCATGCTCATTCTCTTTCTCCTTCTCCATTTTATTCCTTCTTGTTTTTTTTCTTGTTTCTTTTTCTCTTTATCTTTCTCTTGTTTGGATTATTTCTTTGTTTAAATATATTTGCAAAGAATTCTGAGCGTTTTCATGTAAGAGAGAGAGAGAGAGAGAGAGAGAGAGAGAGAGAGAGAGAGAGAGAGAGAGAGAGAGAGAGAGAGAGAGGGAGGGAGGGAGGGAGACGAGTTCGGGGATGCCATCACTGCCACCAAAAAAACAGCCGCTACAAGTGCCACAGGTTAAACATTTTCCTCAGGTCTCCACGCGAACCCCACCAAGCGGACAGTTATTTCTGTAGCATTGTGTCAACCTCGCATCCTTCAACGTCTCGGCGTCTTATTGCGACAACTTTTAACACGTTGTAGTGGAAGTTATTGTGGTGATTGCTTGGTATAATTTAACACGCTCTAGTAAAAGTTACTGTGAGTTTTGGGGGTGTTTTTATATGACTGCGGTAATCATTTAACTGGTTGTAGGGGGAGTTATTGGCGTTTTTAAGTGTTTTCGTGATTCTAGTGGCAATATAACAGATTCAAGGGGAGACTTGTTGGCGTTTTCAAGTGTTTTCGTGATGGTAGTGAGAGTTTAATAGGTTCTAAGGGAAGTTATCGGTGTTTTCAAGAGTGTTTTCATAATTACGTTCTAAGGAATGCTACTGGTGCTTTCAAGCGCTTTTTGTGATTCTAGTGATAATTAAACAAGCTCTAGAAAGCATTATTTAGATATTAATGATTCTAGTAATAGTTTAACAAGCTCTAAAGGAAATTGCTGCTGCTTTCAAGGATATTTCCATGATTCTAGTTTAAAAAACATTTTGTGCGATTAATGGACAAAACATTCATGAGAACACATCTAATCATCTCCGTGGCCTTTTAGAAATCCTGATGAGATAACAGTTTAAGAATACGGAGCTACGTCACTCAAGATTCTCTGTAAGACAATGACGACTTGACGCGCCCGTGCCAGGAAATGATTCAGTGGTGGTGGTGGTGATGGTGGTGGTGATGGTGAGCAGAACTAAGGCTTCTTGACTCAACCCGCAGCTCTGCACTATCTAACCATCACTGACACACTCCACGTCACAGCGACGCCTACACAACATGTAGCATACCCACACCTAACATAACCTAACAACACTCAGCTCTGTCATAGCAACTTTGCATTATCTTAACGTCACTTACAGCACGTCACAGCCACACCACACCACTTACAGCACACCCAAACCTATCCTAAGCTAACAACACTCAGCTCTGTCATAGCAACTCTGCACTATCTTATAAAACACAGCATACACAGCCACACCACACCACTTACAGCACAACACAGCCACACCACACAGCGTACAGCATACCCACCTCAACTTAACTACACCCTGTCACCCTGTCATCGTAACTCTACCATTTCATCATTTAGATCACGACAAAGCCACTCTATGTATCATATAACCTAACCTAACCTCACCAGCACACCACAGACACAGCACAACACAGCCACGCTACACAGCATAACACAGAACGAAAGTTACAGAAGAGCATGTGAGATTAAATATATAAATAAGTTAATAAATAAATAAATAAAGTTACAAAAAATATCAAAGCCAGGACGTCGCTAACGGATCTTGCTATATAAATAAATAAACAATAAAAAAGAAAACACCGACGAGAGATGAGTGACTATGATAGTGTCACTGCGAATGTTTCCTGGTTCCACTGTATGTCTTGTTCACTATCAACACCTTCTTATTTTCAAACCATCTTATTCATCAGTAACTGTACATGACGCTTCCTGTTACTTTCCGGCAATATTATCACTAATCCGGATTAGATGTCGGTGCTGTGACAATGCAAGAGGATATTCTCTTATCAAGGCGTGACTGGCTCCTCCATCAGCAAGGCCACACCCCTCTAGGCACTGTAGGTCACCGTAGAGGCACTACATATCCACACCTGCTCCTCAGGACGACACTCATATGTTACACGCTTTCTAGAGGTACCAGACTCCTTATAAGGTTCCTAAGGAGTGGCCGTGTTGTCACCGCTAAACTTGCATCTAATCCTTGAGGCCATTTTCTATATTGCAAACCGCGATTTATGCCAATTTTCCGTAACACTTCAACGACTCTCACTTTCACTACTTGGGCAGCAGATCCTCGTAGTGCACTCAAGGATCCTATGACACCGCGACACACACCATTACCACCACTGAGACACAGGAGCACTGCTAAGTTCTCGTCTCGAAAGAGGTACAAGAGGCAGTGGCACTGAATATCATGTACCCGTGCGCGATGGTCCGTCTTCAACTTAACGTCTTGGCGCGGCCTCATCCCTTAATATTAGCGGTGCCAGTGTCATCCCGCGGCCGGTACAACACTTTGGGCGAGGCTTCCGGCGCCGTCCTGGTTTGAGGGGACTCGCTGAATGAACACAACCCGCGGCAAGTACGTTTCCAATCACTGTCCACTATTAGAATCATTCATGTGAGGTCGTCAATGAGGTTACGAATGCGAGGAGTGCATCTGAGTACATTCTGGTTAGTCCTTCACCATATGTGCTGCTCATGGCACGGTACTGTAGGGTGTGGGGTTTGTGGGCTTCCTCAAGCGTCTGGCAGTGAGGGGAGTGCCAGAGGAGTGCCAGACGCGACCTGCCGACACTCGCTGCCCACTTGGCCTTCTTCCCTCCCCTCCTCCCTCCCGTCCTCCCTCCCGTCTTCCCTTCCCATCCTGCTGCTTTCATTAACGTGTGCAGAGGGAAGTATTACTCTTTCCATTCAGCTGAGAACAACGGAGTCAGCCAAGACAATCCTTCCAGTACTTTCATTAGCCCGATGCCATCCTAACGAGGGAACGTGCAGCAGGAAAAGTGCAACGGAAAAAATAGAGTGTATCTGGTAACACGCATCCTTTTTTACTTATCTCGCTCCCGCTCATGTTGTACAAATAAACACGGAGTTCACGACATTCCTCTGCGGATCATCAAGAGGGGCGCTGGCTGTGGCGGGCGTGGGGGCAATACAGTGCCTTCTTAGATACGAGTTAAGTACCAGCGAATACAAGTGAATGCAAGGGAATTTCAAACAGCAATGCACCTTCATGGCTTAATTAACTACGCTCTTTGACTTAATTGCACTGCTCTACTACATAACCAGTTACAGTACGAAGGGAGAAGGTACGTGTAGTGTAGACGAAGAAGCCACAGTATACAGGAAAAAAAGCTACAATATAAAGAGAGGATATTGCATAAAGGAAAGAAAAAAACACAGATAAAAGAAGATGACGAGTTTCGTTGATCCATCCTGTCCAATCTCTCTCTCTCTCTCTCTCTCTCTCTCTCTCTCTCTCTCTCTCTCTCTCTCTCTCTCTCTCTCTCTCTCGCAGCGTTGCCTAGATCTGACATAATATCGACTCCTTTATGAGCATTCCTTTAAAGATGTGGTCACCAGCTGTCTGCTCGCCACACCACCCGAGCCATCACTACACTGAGGAGCTTCCCTGGGGGCGCCTGGGCTGGGGTACACTCATACCTGTCTTGGCAACCTTCCTTCTTCAGGTTCGCATATTGGCCCATATTTCGAAACGCTTTGCTCTCTCACTATGACAATTTTCGAAGGTCACAGAGATGATTAACCGAGTTCTCAAGAGTGTTTCTCCTGTTAGTAATGTCGAAATGTTGTTAATCTGTCATTAGAATCATAAAAAAAGAAAAAAAATGTCCATAAAATACATGTAACTTCAATTAGTCTTTTTGAGTAGTGGAGGTTCGAGCAAAAGTGTTTCAGAATGCGGGACTATTGAAGCACTTTGGTCTCACATCACAGGACTATTTTCAAACGCCACAGAGATGATTAGTCAGGTTCTCATCCGTGTATTTCCCACTGGTAATGTAGAATTCTTGTTAAACCGTCATTAGAGTCGCGAGCACTTCCTGGAAAAGCCCAATAACGTTCACTAGAGCTTGTTAAATGTAGTTAAGATAAAGCGCCGTAACGTTTGTGAATGAGATCCTTATTCTCCTTGCTCGCGTCGTCCTAGCGCTTCCAAGTTACGCAATACTTCCTCAGTAACTCATCCTCCCTCATACACCCTTCACCACACTTCCTTCATCCACCACACATCTTCCACCACATCCTTCATCCACCTCACATCCTCCACCACAGCCTTATTCCACTACACATTCTTTCTCCATCACCGTCATTGCATTTCCTTTGTCGTCCTAACATGTCAATCCCCTTCTGACCCAAGCTGTTCCATCTATTCCAAGACACTATCATGCTTGCCCCTCCATCAAACAAGCCAACGCCCCATGCTCTGATCTCCGCCCTTGCTGAAGACCGTGAATGCGGAACAAAAAATCTTACTAAGAAGGTCTAAAGCTTCCCACGTGCCTCGCTGGGTCTTTGCGGCTACCACTTCACTTCCTAGTTTGTGTTAACCGTTAAATCTGTCTCTGCATTCTAGTGTGTTAGTAAAAGAAGCTTGATCTGAATACCAATAATCGTGTGATTTTACTTGGCCGCTTTTAATACTATGGTCATCTTTTCTGTTGACATTCACGGCATTGTAAAAAAAGATGATTTACATGGAGACGGAAAAGAAGAAAACGGGATTATTTTAGTATTTTCTATACAACAGAACTATTTAAGAGAATGTAACAAAAGAAAAAAATCCCTTGAAAAGTTGCAAGTGGTTATGGGGAGAAATTTGTCCAGCAGTGAATGGGGCTAAACAAACCATGGAGGCCTATCGATGTTTTGTTATATGCCTCGCCACACGTGCTTCAGACGGTGATATCCCTAACAGTCCGCAATTGCAATAACCAAAATATTACTTTCACAACTGGGAATCTGAACACCACGCTCATGAAAGCACCTGTTATCACCTCTTTCCAACTCCATGGTTCTGGGACAAGGAATACGAGTACGATGTTTGCAACCGCGGCGTTAGTATTTGCATCATGGTCATTGCAATTGTGAACCAGTGGGAATACGATCAATAATTCTGAAACAGGCCTGAGTATTTACATCGTGGCCATTGCAATGTAAACCAGAGGGAATATGATCGATAATTCTGGATCGATAATTCTGGAAAATGATCGATATTCTGGAAAAGGTTTAAAACTCATCAATAACCCTGGAAAATGTTCAATAATTCTGAAACAGGCCTGAGTATAGTTCCTTGAGAAGACTTTCAGGTGCCATGCCCGGGAGAGCAGAAAAAGAAAAGGGAAGGGGGAAGACGAGGGAGACTTGGAATGTCGGTAGAGAGAAGACAAGTGGGGAGCCTTAGGTAAAGAAAGAAGTATGTAGTTTTTCTTATCTTTGTCTTGGGCTTCGTCGCCTCTACGTAGATAAACGCATTAAGTAAGCTTATAGGCATAACATAAGATCTTTAGGGTTAGTAATTAGGGTAGAAAAAGAAATAAAGGGTTTAAGCTTTCCTAAACATTATTTGTAAAGAATTTAGCTTTTACACACACACACACACACGCACACACACACACACACACACACACACACACACACACAAACGCACACACACACGTTTCTGCCTCGTTTTTGTGCCCTAAGCTACATCATCGTTTTCCTCCTCCTCCTCCTCCTCCTCCTCCTTGCCTTCCCCACATATACCCTTGCTGATTCCTCCTACACCACTAACCTCACAGCCCTGTACCCTCACTTCTGTGTTGTATAACGCTGACTCACCCAATTCCCTTAAGCTGGCCAGCATCCGCAGCCTCACGTGCACGCCTCGCAGCGCCCTCATTCGCCTCACTCCCGCCCAACGCATCTTATAACTTGGCTGCTGTAAGTCCTGGTTTGTAACTTGAAACGCTTTGTTCTCTCATCACGACTATTTTTAAAGATTAAGTTCTCTTGCATATTTTATTGGTGTAGTTTAAAAAAAAAATTTAGCAAAAATTATTAGGGTTTTCAAGATTGTTTTCGTGATTCTAGTGATAGTTTAAAGGGTTGTAGTGAAATCATTTGGATTTTTAAGTGTTTTCGTGATTTTAGTGATAGTTAAACAGGATTCAGCAGCTTTTCAAGTGTTTCATTGATTCTAATGATTGTTTAAAGGCTCTAGCGAAGGTTATTGGAATATTTTCAAGACAGTTTTCATGATTCTAGTGACAGTTTAAAAGGCTCAAGCGGAAGTTGCTGGGATTCTCAAGAGTGGTTATTTGATTTTAGTGAAAGTTTAACAAGGATATTATAACACCAATGTGAAAAACAGCCTTGAGAACATGACTCTTCATCTCTGTGGCCTTCGAAAATTCCTCTAAGAGATATAGGCGTTTCAGAATACGAGCCAAGGATATTCATTAGCACACCAAGGCAAGGAAGGCTTTGTGTGTTTGATGTGTGACGCCCTGATGCCTTTCAACTCAGTAGCAGTGTTCTAGTCACGTCTGCGGGAAGCAGTGACGAATGACTACGAAGAAGAGGAAAGGAAGAATAGGAATGGAGAACACACACACACACACACACACACACACACACACACACACACACACACACACACACACACACACACACACACACACACACACATCACATCACATCATATTTCTCTATTAACGAAAGTAGTTTCTTTTTTTGTTTTTCTAAGAGGAGCTCTGGCACAGGAGAACAAATGATGGAAAAATAAATACTCGAAATTGCCCGTCCTTGACACATTATTTTATATTATTTATCACATATTTCTATCTTTTTTTATCTATTTTCTTCCTCATTCGCTTTCCTTATCCCTGTCCCTTCTCACAATTCAATCAAACCCAACCCCATAACTTCCGCGGCCACGTGTGTGACTTTGATCAAAATTTTGGCCGAAAGAGATAAAGCGAGAGACAAAGCGGTGAACAAGACAACCATGATATGAGGTAGGTTAGGCAGTTCATTATTGGGGATTTATACACGAGTCTTAACCACGCAATGTGTGCAAGCCGTCTTATAAGCGAGCAGGACGTGAGTGACAGACAGTGGTGTGGTAAGCAAGACCCGCTACGGTGTTTTGCTGCGTGGCTCCGGGACGTGGCGAGGGGACGTGGGCCTTGGCAAACCCAACCTCCCTCTGCTTTTTGTTATGAAGGTGATGTATCCCGCTGAACTACGCGTCACACACACACACACACACACACACACACACACACACACACACACACACCAATCAATATTTCCATCTTTTCCTGCCGTGAGGGCCCAGAGGTGCCGCGAGACGGAAGCCTCTACCGGCACTCTACTTTAATGAACTTGACATGGATTCATTTGTTGTTTTCCCGGAGGCGTCATGCGGGAGAGGAAGGGATGCTGTACTCACCACCATCGGGGGAACCCAGCTTGGCTCTCTCCCTGGCGGCTGGACTAGGGGAAGCTTGCGGTACCGACCTCCTGTGCGCCACCCGGTCTCGTCTCCGCTGGGGGCTGTCTCGCCGCAGGGCCGCCGCCTCCACGCCGCAGTAACTGACACGCGGCCCGCGGGGTTTGTCTGGCGGGAGGAGATGGAGGGGTGAGGGAATAACCGTACAGGAATGAGCATAAGACTGTCACACACACACACACACACACACACACACACACACACACACACACACACACACACACACACACACACACACGTCATGTAGATACTTATTTAAGATTAATGTGTTGATTTTTCAGCCGGCAAGGCTGCCAAGTAAATAAACCGTAAATTTTAATAGTAATTATTATCATTACTACACACACACACACACACACACACACACACACACACACACACACACACAACGCACGAGGCTCATCACATACATGTACAAGCGAGAGTACTCGCTGAGGTAAAACACTGCATCACAATAACACAAGGTGGAACTCACCTACATCAGTGACGTTTGGAGCAGAGTTTTCTTTATTAGCGCCTGCGTCCACCCTCCTGATGGGGCAGTGGGAAGGCGTAGGCTGGGGCTGCGGGTTGGCGGCACCGTCCGCGGCACCTTCCACGCTGCGGCACTTTTTGTGAAGTTCGTTGATCTCCATCTTTTCTTTCTTGCAGGGGATGAAGTCATCGGCGCTGCCGCCCTCCTTTGTGTGCGTCTCCAGCTCGCGCACCATCTTCTCCGGCACGTCGAGACACTCCTTCTCGTAGGCGTCCACGATGGGACTCTCGAGCACGGCGCGGTACCGATTGTCGTCGTCCACGCCTGTGTCGCTCAGTTTTAGGGTGCCTGGCTGCTGCTTGAGGCTGTTGTTATTATTGTTGTTGTTGTTGTTGGCCAGCACGACGCTGCTGGCGGCGCCGCAAGACTCCCGCAACTCTCGGTGTTTGATGTAGTGCTTCAGCTTCTTCCCGTGCAGCTGCAGCTCCTCCTTCCCATTGGACAAGATGGCGTCGTTCATCTTCACCTTGGTCTCTGCCATCTTCTGCTCAATGTCAGACGGGTTCTCGTCCTCGGAGGCGTAGTCCGGGGAGGCGGCGAGGGAGTCACACAACTCCTGCACTGGACTGTTGCCGCTGCTGGCTGCACACCACCTCAGGTTGCCATTGTCATCTCCAGGATCATTGGCCAACACCGCCTCACTCTCTAACCGCAGTTTGGGTTTATCATAAAAACTCTTCACAAAGGCTCCACACTCACTCAGCTCATTCACATTGTTGGTGCAGAGGCCGTGGGCGTGAGGGCTGAGGTCGTTGGTGGGACGCAGCAAAGGGTCACAGTCTGCAGTCTTCCAGTTCGGCCTCTGCCACAATGAACCGAGAGCCTCAAAGTCTAGCAAATTTCTGTCTTTCACAGCACGAGGGTCTGGAGTGTCTGGCCCGCGAGTCACGTCTACCTCCAGTGAACTGAACGACTCTAGATCAGACTCATCGTTATCAATGGACGAGAGAGAGCCGAGGGAAGAGGAAACTGGAAGGCGAGTGGGACGGTGGACGCCCGAGGAGATGGAAGGGTGATGTAACCGGTCACTGCTACAACTCCCGTTTTCTGTAAAGAGGAGAGAGCAATATTAAGAAAACGTCAATAGTATTACAGCCGTGACTCAACGAAGATTCTCCTGTGTTCCATTTCAAGTAGTAGTAATAGTAATAGTAGTAGTAGTAGTACGGTAGGAGAAGGAAAAGTAGGAAGAGAAGGATGAGGAGGGAAAGGTGGTGATGGGAGATAAGGAATGAGGGAACTAACCTGAGAGATCTGGCAGGGAGGAGAAGGAGAGCGAAGTGGTCATGCCATGGTTCAAGTCAACTAGAACACCGCCATTCGCTGCAGAGCCTGGAACACAAGAAGCAGTCATAAGAACATGAAAAAACAAGGGTTGGTGAAAGAAATCATTGGGCCTACACGTGGCAGCCCCTGTATAGGCACTTACTCGTATACCTACGAACACCTGCCATCTCTAACCATAAATTCGCCTGATGTTCATTTAAAGGTGACTCCTATTATCAGTGTTGTTCTTAAAGGTGTTTTCATGATTATAATGATAGTTTAACATGGATTCTACATCATAAATTGAAAGATACAAGTGAAAACCTGAATAATCATCTCTGAGGCCTTTGAAAATAATCCTTATCAGAGAGAGAGAGAGAGAGAGAGAGAGAGAGAGAGAGAGAGAGAGAGAGAGAGAGAGAGAGAGAGAGAGAGAGAGAGAGAGAGAGAGAGAGAGAGAGAGAGAGAGGGGGGGGGGGGGGGCAGAGAGAATACGATTTCTAACTTCGAGGTGTCAAGGATCGTGTGAAGAACTTCAAGGAGGAAAGCGATACAAACCAGACAAGACTAGAAGAAGAAGAAGAAGAAGAAGAAGAAGAAGAAGAAGAAGAAGAAGAAGAAGAAGAAGAAGAAGAAGAAGAAGAAGAAGAAGAAGAAGAAGAAGAAGAAGAAGAAGAAGAAGAAGGGGTCAGAGGAACAAGAATAAAAACAAGAATAAGAGCAAGAACAAGAAAAAGAAAAAAGAATAATAAGAAGAAGAGATCAGAAGAACAAGAATAGAAGCAAGAACAACAAAAAGGAAAAGGAAACAAGAAGAAATCAGAACAAGAATAGAAACAAGAACAAGAAAAGAAAAAGAAAACAGAAGAAGAGGTCAGAAGAACAAGAACAAGAACAAGAGAACAGAAAAAAAGAAGAGATAGAAGACGTTATCAGAAGAAGACGATATCAGAAGAAGAAGAAGAAGAAGAAGAAGAAGAAGAAGAAGAAGAAGAAGAAGAAGAAGAAGAAGAAGAAGAAAAAGGACAAGGTCACAAGAAGCAGCATCAAACACCTCACCTGTATTAATGATCAGGTGAGACTGCGAAGTCTTGGAGGAAGGGATATTGAAACTCTTGGCGGTGTTGTTGTTGTTCTTGTTGGCGGTGACGAGGGCTGCTGCGGTCACTTCCTGCTCCCGCTTGTTATCCTCAGCAGGGGCGTTGGTGTTGTTGTTATTAGTGTTATTGTTGGGCAGCTGCTGTGTTGCCTTGGGACCAGTTGCCGAGTCGCTGGGATTCCTGCAGGGAGACATCTATGTTCAGGAAAGGTTCGCTGATAAATTCACTTGAGAGAGAGAGAGAGAGAGAGAGAGAGAGAGAGAGAGAGAGAGAGAGAGAGAGAGAGAGAGAGAGAGAGAGAGAGAGAGAGAGAGAGAGAGAGAGAGAGAGAGACACACACACACACACACACACACACACACACACACACACACACACACACACACACACACACACACACACACACACACACACACACACACACACACAATAGCAATGACAAAAAGAAGAAGAAAAGGAGAAGAAAAGGAACTCTGGAAATAAAACATTGAAAACATCGAACAAGCAAAAGAGACACAAGGGTAAACAACAACAGTAAAAATCCTGTTTGCTGTTTCTTTGACTGTGCAGTTAAGCCTCTTTCCCGCCACTTGTCGAGCGGAAGGAGAAAGGGAGAGAAAGAAAGGTACAAAAGACATAGAAGGTATAGAAAAGGAAAGAGGATAAAATGCGATGGAAAAGAAAGGGAAAGAAAGGATTTGAGTTGACAATAGGAAATAAAAAGTGGAGGGAATTAACTAAGAAAATAATTCAACAATAGCAATGTGATGATCTTGAAAGAATATAAGAGAAGAAAATATAAGGGAAGAGAGATTGTAGATGACTCCAGGCTTCCTAGGTTTCTTCTGCAGAGAGACACATCAAAGGGAGTTTGTGCTTTGTCTCGGGTGTTGAGAGAGAGAGAGAGAGAGAGAGAGAGAGAGAGAGAGAGAGAGAGAGAGAGAGAGAGAGAGAGAGAGAGAGAGAGAGAGAGAGAGAGAGAGAGAGAGAGAGAGAGAGAGAGAGAGAGAGAGAGAGAGAGAGAGAGAGAGAGAGAGAGAGAGAGAGAGAGAGAGAGAGAGAGAGAGAGAGAGAGAGAGAGAGAGAGAGAGATACTGTACCATGTGAATAAGAGAAGCAAGGATGTGACACAGGACAGGTGGAAGGTCATCAAGAGAGAGAGAAAAAAAAAAGGAGAAAAAGAAAAAGGACAAAAAGGACTTGTAGTAATGGAAAAAATGCAAGATAACTCACCGAAATGTTAATAATCACCTCGATTCAACACACACACACACACACACACACACACACACACACACACACACACACACACACACACACATCCAATTCAATAC
>NC_087174.1:6515000-6520000 GCF_035594125.1 Scylla paramamosain
ACAGGACAGGATAGATGCGATGAGGCGAGGTGGGTATAAGCTAAGCCAAGCATAGTACGAGACACCCCAACGTGCCCCTTACCTTGTTCAATCTCCATGGCTGTCATGCCTCTCTCTCGCTACACGGCGGCGCCACACTCACGAAAGTCCCAAAAAAGTCGATGGTCAGGTTCCTCCTTACTACGTACACACCACAGCCACACCACACCGCCACACGCCGAGGTGGGCCGGGCGTGGCTATCCTCACTCACTACCAACACCACAAGGCTTCTACAGGCGGACAGGCGGCTGCGGTTTTATCTCCAGGGCCTTCGAAAAGCGAGCTGAGTCACTGGGCCATCACGAGGGAGCAGAAAGGGTGTGGTGAGGCGGAGGACAGACTGGATACACGCCTTGCCTCACTGACAGCCTCACACCAGACCACTCCACGATCACCACCACCACCATCACCACCACCACTCCCCTACATCATCACACGCCCAAATTCTTTACTCATCAGTTTTTTCCCTCAATCCAAGCGCCCCGTCCCGTGTTTTCCCAGTCCATGTTCCAGTAACATTGACTGCTTATTGTGTACTTAAGGGTTTTGAGAAGGGGAAGATATATGGTGAGATAATATACTTGATTCGTTAAATGTTTATCAAAAGGCCGTTGGCAACCTCGTATCCAGCAGTCGATACCGCGTTGCCATGACGACGCGGTGTAGGCGTACCAACTCTACCATGTATATATAATGAGTGGGGAGTACACGTGTCTTCATATCATCGTAAAGACGCGCCGACGCACATCACGAGCAGTGTTTACTACCAACGGAAAAGCGAAAACAGGAGAGGAGAAGCAAGCAGGCGCGGCGAGCAGTGGTGGGGGGCGCGGCTGTGGCTCCCGCGGGGGTGGTATTGGTGGATGAATGAAAGATACACTATTACAATTCGTGCAGCAAGCATTACTTCACGCAAAAATTATATCATTCCTATCCACACAATAAGGCGGCTTCAACTGCTCCAGCGGACGTGCTGCCGTGCATTCCCGTATTTGCATAAAGTCTATTTTCAAAGGCCTTAGAGATAATAAATCGGATTCTCAAGTGAGTTTTTCATACTGGATGTGGAATCTCGTTAAACTATTACTAGAATCATACAAATACCCTCGAAGAATCCAATAACTTTCACTAGAGCCTCTTTGAGTATCAAGAGCATCATGAAAACATCCTTGAAAACCGCAATAACTTCCTCGGGAGCTTGACAAACTCCAGAATCATGCACTCTTGAAACTCTAATAACCTGCACTAGAGTCCGGTAAAAGTAGTCGAGATGAGACTCAGAAATGTTTGAGTCCCGTACAAGGAATAGACCATCTTCTCGAGGAAGAGGCCCGCAGTGGTGCAGCCTCAGACTCACTGACAACCGTAATTGCAAGTCAGATCAAGTAAGCACGTGATATCAGTGTGACAGGGACGATGAATACAGGTTTATATTGATTCTAAGCTAAGAACTTAATTACTGAGTCTATTCCGGTCACCTACCACTCTATTTGAGAACCAACGTCTTCCTATCTTCGTAAATCTTCGTAAATCATTACTTCTTATCCTATCCACATTTATAGCCGTAAGGATCTACATATATCACCCTCAGGATATCTCTTATATTTTGTAAAGGAAGGTGGAGCAACACTTGACTGCAGCTTCTCCTGAGTCTGGTATATCGGTCAGAGGAGGAGGTGAGGCGATTGATTTGTACAGTTTTGAGCTCCAAGTTTATTGCGCGAAACCGCAGAGTTGCCGGTAAGATTACAGGGATCACATTCGCAAACGTTTCGGAGTCTCATCTTGGCTATTTTTAACTGCGTTTAGCGGAAGTTCTTGGAGTTTTCAAGAGTTTTCATGTTTCTAGAGATGGTTGAACGCTCCACTAAAATTATTGTAGTGTTCTAGTGTTCTTGTTATCGCAATGATAGCTTAACAAGCTTCTTTTTTAAGTTATTGGGACTTCAAGGTATTTTCATAATTCTTGTGATAGTATAACAAGCTCTATTTGAAGTTATTAGGATTTTAATGGTGTTTTCATGATTCTAGTGATAACCAAACAGGTATCACGCGACATAAAGAGGCAAAGAAAACACCCACAAGAAATCAACTAATCAAGTGTTATTTATTTATTTTTTTTCTGACCTCTCCGTCTGTCGCTCCTTTTCCTACCAGTAATGTCTTTCAAAATTATATTGCACGCTTGCACCACGTTTGATTTAAGCTTAGGGCGCCATATGACCGCGATGCGACGACTTATTTTAAATTAATCACTCAATCAATTAATTTAAGTTGGAGGGGATACCACAGTAGTCAACCCTCAACTTACACGAATAATAAACCTAAAAGAATTCTTTAAATATATGGATATGTTCCATTAAAAAATATTAATGAATTAATAAGTAATACCAATTAAAACAAAATACAATAAGAACAAAAATAGTAAAGAAGAATAAAGAAGAAGAATAAAGAAGGGAACAGCAACTAAATGAACGCCTAGCTTGGAATCCATACTTCCAAGGAAAGTCCGATAGAGTTCAAACCTTCCCGGAACAAGAACAAAGAGGAAACCAGAGCTAAGTCCGTAGTTTGAATCTTTTTGGGATCTCATTAGTTACAACCATTCTCATGGGTCCTCGTGAGTGCTCTACTCAGTGATGAACCAGAATACTTTGAATACTTTTAAACTTTTTTTTTTATGTAAGAGGGGCACTGGCTAAGGGCAACAAAAGAACGAAAAAAAAAGGCCCACTGAGCTGCCAGTCCCAAAAAGAAAGTTCAAAGAATCATCCAAAATTGGAGGATAAGTGTTTTGAAACCTCATTTGTCATTAGCATCATGAAAATCTTCTTGAAATCCCTGAAGAGCTTTCCACTGGAGACTTTTTTGTGATATCCCGAAGTGTTTACTACATAATCCAGTGTATGGATATGATACAAGTCCAAAGTACTGATGTCACGACGATCACTGAGTGTCAGGTGCATATATCGCATAGAAAATATATGACCAAGTGAACTGCTTTTGTATACCAAGAGTTCTGCAAAGACTGAGGTGATCTGAGGGGGGAGATGGGTCTGCTGCTCTTGTGGTCTTGCAAGCTTGTATGCTGTACGCATACAAACATCTCTTAAGGGGAGATGCAAAGGTTGTTATAATGGTTGTCACGATTAAAGGTTGTAATGGCTGTCACGATTAAGGATTGTAATGTCACAGTTAAAGTGTTGTTACAATGGCTGTCACGAATAAGGATTGATGTAATGTAAAGATTGTCAAGCTTAATTGTTGTTGTAGCAGTTGTCACGTTTAATGGTTGTTGTAATAGTTGTCATGATTAAAGTTGTTGTACTGTAAAGGTTGTCATGTTTAACAGTTGTTGTAATGGTTGTCACGATTAAGGGTTGTTGTACAAGTGTTCGCTATCAAGGATTACTGCAAAGGTTGTCACAATGTAATGGTTTGTAAGCTGCACCTGGGAGTGGCGGCGCCAACGAGGAAACCTGGCGCGGGTCCCTGGGTCAGTCACGTCCACACGCTGCATCAAGCAACTCGTGACAAACCACCAGTCCCGCCCGTGTGTCTGCCTATACCTGGCGTGGGACGGAACCTTCCAGCATAATAATGTCTTTTTGTCTGAAGCTTTTGATTACAATATGACATCACCACCCTGGGCAACTTTTCTCAGATTCTGAATAATCTTTTTTTCTAACTATACTCTTTAGAAATTGGACTTTTTTCATTTTTTTTTTTTTTTTGTTGCCCTAGGCCAGAGTCCCTCTTACATGAAAAAAAAAAAAACTGCACATATATGTAATAAAACAAAAGACAAATCAGAGAACAAGAATTCAATTATAAGTTTCTGTAAAAAAAATCTGGCTGAACCAAGAGAAAAATTAACAATCATAGTATTCCAAAAGAAACAGTTATTGACTTTTGAAAGCAGCTCCTCTCCTAATCTCCTCCCCTCTAATGCAGACGAGTAGGGCCAGAGCCGGTAATGGTCAAGCAAGACACAGGCAGAAAGGCAAAGGTTGGGAGGTGGAGGAGCAGAGGGAGGGAGGGAAGGGACGGCGGCGACCCTCGGGCGGCCTGCCTGATCAATAGTATAGTAAACCAGCAGGCAAGACCACTCATGCCGCCCCTCCCCTTCCCCATTCATGCCCCCTGCCGCTGCCGCTGCCACTACTATCACCACAACCACCACCACCACCATCATCATCGTCAGTAACAACAACAACCGCCACAAGAGACGCTGACAAAGTAATAGAAGTTTTAGTTTATTGATGATAATAGTAATAATGATAATAATAATACCGAAAAAGAATAAAGAATAAAAGAACAAGAACAAAAAAACAAGAACAAAAACAAGAACAAGAAGGAGGAGGAGGAAGAGGTCAAACACCTACGTAAAAATTTATTGCCTAACAGTAAATCGGTGACGCAGAGACGAAGAGAAAGACAGACAAGCTACACACAGAAATCTCACAGTTAGCCCTGAAATCCTCCGCCACAGAAAACGTTCTCTCGCCAGGTTTTCTTATAGGAGACTATTACTAAATCTATTCCAGGCTCCACCACACCACTCCATCTAGGAACCAATTTCTTCCGAGCTCTTTTCCAAATCTAACTTTATCAAGCTTGAATAGCTCACATTCTGAAACACTTTTTTTTTCTTATAACGGGATTAAAAATCACCCAAAAACATAATTAATAAGTGTGTGTGTGTGTGTGTGTGTGTGTGTGTGTGTGTGTGTGTGTGTGTGTGTGTGTGTGTGTGTGTGTGTGTGTGTGTGTGTGTGTGTGTGTGTGTGTGTGTGTGTGTGTGTGTTCTAAATACCACGAAAAAAATAAGGCTTTCCACACAGGTAATACAAATGTATGCAACAGACTGAAGCCTGAGGTGATAAAAGAAAAGAAAAAATCCACTACTTAAATCTCTCTCTCTCTCTCTCTCTCTCTCTCTCTCTCTCTCTCTCTCTCT
>NC_087174.1:6522500-6545000 GCF_035594125.1 Scylla paramamosain
CCGTGTGTGTGTGTGTGTGTGTGTGTGTGTGTGTGTGTGTAAAACAACCTGGAATGGACTGAACTTGAACTGGAGAGTGACATCAGCAGCTGCTTTATCTTGTAAACAAACTTCTCCACGTGCATCGCTTGTCTACCTATCTCCAGTTCTCCAGTTCTCCAGTTCTCCTTTACCCACAATTTTTATATGATCTTTCACATTTTATACCTCACAGCAAACTTTATATACTCAATGGGTCAATACAATGAGAGCTTTCTGTTATTCTTCACTGCTGGCTTTGCTTTTGGTCTATTTATTTGACTAACCCAGTAAACCACGCGTCTAATTGATGAATGTAAGGCCGTAGATCATTATATTCATGTGGTCCTGCCTCTGCATCTAAATTCGTCTAGTTTTCCTTAGTTGATCCACATTCCTTGCCTCTATCATCTCTTTTCCTGGGTCATCCTTTCTTCCCTCCCTTCCTTCGTGTCAGTACCTTGTTATTCTCTGTCACAATTTCTGAGCTGCACGCGAGACACGCAGAGCAGCAAAGAAGAAAATAAGAAAGGGCGGAGCAGCGTGTGGCGGGGGCAGCAGGCAAGGTATGAAGGAGGGAATGGAAAGGGGGAAAGAGGAAATGAGGACAAGGTTGAGATGATGGAAGAAACAGAAAACGGAGAGAGATTTGAGGAAAGATGACAACGAGATTTAAAGGAAGGAAAGAGGAGAACGAGGACATGGAGGAAAAGGAGGCCTGTTGGTCGAAGTTATAAAGTCACACTCGAGAAAGGTTAAGTGTGTGTGTGTGTGAGTGTGTGTGTGTGTGTGTGTGTGTGTGTGTGTGTGTGTGTGTGTGTGTGTGTGTGTGTGTGTGTGTGTGTTAAATAATTTTTTGTAAAATTTGTTAAATAATTAATGCTATCCCATGATCAAAATATCTATCAATCTATTTTGCCAATCTATGTCAAGATCACTCACCTCTGAGAAGTGTTGATGTGGCAAACTGATTCGTGGAGACCAGAAAGAAAAGATGAAATTATCCTTATGGTGAAGGAAACACTTCAAACATACATAGCAATCCGGAGATCACGTAAGGAGTACCACTTCTGATGAAGGGCACAGGTACTACTGAAAGTATGACGGAATGACGGTCATACAAACTTTAATACCCTTGGCCGGTACTTTGAGACTATTTCATCAGGGTTAATTTAATTTATAAGACTACAGAAATCACTAATCAGGTTCTCATAGCCGTATTGTTTTCCTTTTTTACTTTTTTTTTTTTTTTTTTTTTTGTCAAACTATCACTTGAATTCTTTAAATACCCTTGAAAACCCCAGTAACTTACATTAGAGCCTTTCGCAAGTAACAGAGTTGAGACGCCAAAACGTGTGACAAAACGATTCAAGGCTTATTGAAGTTTGGGACTTGTTACGGCCAACGCCTCCACACCTTCACGGCCCAGACAACACTGACGCTTGGCGCTGCTCCGCCTTCTCGTCGGTGCTCTCCCCACTGGCAGCCGCTACTCTGATCGCATACTCTTCACAGCCCCTCCCTCTTCTCTCCGCTAGGTCCTTCTCAAATCCTTACCCTCAAATACTCAAAACATCCAAAGGTACCCATGGATATTTTGAGTATGGGCTTTAAGGCAGCGTTGAATGATTGTATTAGTGAACATTGGTGACTTGAAGACACTGCCCAGTGGAACACCTTTTGATTTCATCCTAGAGAGAGAGAGAGAGAGAGAGAGAGAGAGAGAGATCCCTTCAAAATAATATAAAATTGATGCTAACACTTACCACCTCTTAGAATGTGGTAGTATGGTGCTTTATAATTTGGAGCAGTCGTTTAGGAAGAGTACTCAATTTTGCGCTCTTATAGGTGAGCAGTGAGGTGACACCACGCGCTGGGTAGGATGGTTTCTGCATTGGAAAGAAACTTTTCTCTTCCCTACGTTCTTTTCATGATACTCTATATATTTTGTATTACATTATGATCAAGCCTGTTTGTTCTTTCACGAAATCAATCGCCGTCATCCAATAACTCCTTGACAAAGGGACTGGTAAGGCTGAAATTCCTGTCTTGTTCAGATACTTTTGCTTGGCAATCATCAAGACATTGGTGAATTGTCATTTAATATTTCCAGATATCCAGGCTCATTAAGGGTTGCTTGCACCTTTGTCTAAAGACGTCTCCGCTGTTCAATATGAGAACACACCATCACAGTGCCTGAGTAGGTCACAGTTTTAAAGTGTAGGTATCGTGGATGGTCTGACTTTCCGCCAGGTCCTCTTGCCGAACCTTGTTTCCAATACGTTCACTGATTGTGCCGGTATATCAATATCTATCTATCTACGAGTATCTATCTATCTATCTATCTATCTATCTATCTATCTATATATATATATATATATATATATATATATATATATATATATATATATATATATATATATATATATATATATATATATATATATACGAGTATGTATATATATATATATATATATATATATATATATATATATATATATATATATATGTGTGTGTGTGTGTGTGTGTGTGTGTGTGGGGAAGGAGGCTGCCTGCTGCGGCTTCAAAGCGCTTTGGAACGCTCAGGGTTCATCCCGCGGAAGGCGTGGCGTGAAGTGAGCGTATCAAGAAAAACTTTTAGCGTCATCGCAAAGGCAACAACTACAGCATCCAGCGATGACTCGTCCTCTCACGCCAAACTGCGAAGGTTGGTTTATGTTGCGTAATGCATGTGTAAGGTGACCAGAGTCCCGCTTTTAGGCGGGACAGTCCCGCTTTTTCAACGTCTGTCCCGCTTGTAGCAAAATGTCCCGCTTTTTTAATGTTTGTCTCGCATTTTCGTGGTCGTCACACTTCAGATGCAAAACTGATAATCTTATCAAACTTGATTGTTTCATTAGTTGCTCATGAACTTTGTAGTGTGTGTGTGTGTGTGTGTGTGTGTGTGTGTGTGTGCAAAGAGAGAGAGAGAGAGAGAGAGAGAGAGAGAGGAAGTGATGGTGAGGTGTTTGTCCTGCGATTCCTGTAAGTTTTCAGTGTTATGCGGTGACTGTATCTAAAAATCACATATAATATCTTTTAAGTTTTATTTCTTTCTAACTCGCCTCAAATACGCACTGAAGTTATAACACTCAGTTCACGCAGGGCACTCAGTGGTGTGTGTGTGTGTGTGTGTGTGTGTGTGTGTATATATATATATATATATATATATATATATATATATATATATATATATATATATATATATATATATATATATATATATATATATATATATATATTATAATGTCCCGCTTTCAACTCCAAAAAGTCTAGTCCCATTATGAATGTATGTATTAATGAAAGTTTAATCATAAAACACATTCATTAAGCTTCCCAAACTTTAATTCGTGTTTTGTTTTGTTTTTTCGCTAAAGTGACCATGAGTTAGTCTGGAAAGAACAACCTTATGTCATGTTAAATAACAAACAGAAAGAAATAGAGCTTTAGGCATCAGCACTCCTTTTTCTTTCCTATATATGAGATGGTAAGTAAGGTTTTGTCCCTAAAACATCTGAGTGGAAAAATAAAACACCTTTTCAAGACTGCATTGATTTTACTATAGAACAGCAGCTACATTAATATAACACATGCTGTGCTATGTAGGAATAATATTTGTATAATTTCTTGATAAGAAGCACCAAGTTCAGAGTGCACTAGTCAGTGAATATATTTTATTTACATGTTATTGAGGCATGATATTGTAGATAAATTGTTGTTTATCAAAATATACTATCAATATACATAATCCTTTTGACATCAGTGCATCCACTGAATGGACAAGGTGTTTGTTATTGTATGAGGGTTGTTACTGAGCTGCACAATATGCACTTTTGTGTTTATTTATGTGTGAATTATACAGATTATTTCTGTGGATATAAGCAACAAAATGAGAATACCTTCCCAGATATAAAATAAATGTGGAAGTTTTCAAGTGCTGTTGTTGTACATCATTCACTCACACTATCACACCAATATAATACAAGCAATATGTTAATGTATTATAATTAGAGTATCTAGTTATGCTTTTTCAACTTATAGCATTTTTTATCTATGGTAAAATTTTCAAAATGTAGCTCCTTTTGTAAGTAAAGGTGTATGTGTGTGTGTGTGTGTGTGTGTATGTGTGTATGTGTGTGTGTGTGTGTGTGTGTGTGTGTGTGTGTGTGTGTGTGTGTGTGTAACTAAAAAGGCCAGTACTGTATTATCATATCAGAGGTTAAAAACATATCATCAAACATTCTGATATTAACACAGTAATCATGCATTAACATTTCTCTATAGCTTCATTCATACAGGCATCACAGCATGAATGAATGATAGAATGTTGCCACTTGAAACCTTCCAGATTTTAGGATTCTGAACACAGGATTCTTCATAATGCTCACATAAATATATCCACAGAAATATTTCCCATAGAGGATAAGGATGAAATTACTGATACAGTACTAAGTCTTATGAAGGTTAATGCAGTGCCTCAAAAAAAGCAGAGCACATTTTCTTTACTATTATGGGGAAAATCTCTGCAGTACTTGAGGTTCACACCATAATACAGTAGCCAGTGGTTGACAGCATACATGAGGCACCTCAGTAGGAAGAGATGCTGAAGGGTGTTGGATAATTCACTGCTTTTCACCAGTAACATTAAAGAGTGCACACTAAACTTTCTTAGCAGACACTACATTAATCAATCTTTTATTTTCTTAGATCATGTTTCCCTAAATACATTAGGGAAACAAAAGTTATCAGATCACACATTTTTAAGGAACTCATTCAGGGCCCATATTTTGAAATTCTTTGTCTTATAAGGACTACTTTCAAAGGCCACAGTTGGGTTCTCATGGTGTCCTTGACGATATATTCTTGTCAAATTATCACTAGAATCATGAAAACCTTAAATGCACCATACATAACTTTCACTAAAGTCTGTTAAACAATCACCAGAATCATGAAAACCCTCAAATACCACCATAACTTCCACTAAAGTCTGTTAAAGAACCACTAAAATCATGAGAACACCCTTGAAAATCCAAATAATCTCCACTAGAGTCTGTTAAACTATCACTAAAATCATGAAGACCACCTTCAAAATCCCAACAACTTCCCCTAGTGCCTGTTAAATTATCACTAGTCTTGAAGCTTGTTACCTTGATATTCTTAATATCTTCTACAAGAGCCTCTTAAACTATCACTAGAATCATGAAAACATCCTTGAAAACCCCAATAACTTCCACTAGAGCCTGTTAAATGCTGAAATGTTTGAGAATGCAGTCCCTGAATTATGTAGTGGTTAATAGTGCAGCTCCGTGGACGGTTTTACTATCTTAACAGATGATGACATGACTTAGACGTGAATGAAGAATTTTTTGCATGACATAACAAGCTTCCTTCACAGCACAGAATCCTCCAGGCAGCTTTCCTTTCCATCACTTTCTTAGTTTGAGCTACACTGAAAGATGCAGACACAGAAACATATTTTGTATCTTGCGTTTTCTAGCTTCAGCCTATTATACATTAACTGTAACAGATCATTTTTAGTTTTCTATTTACAATGAAGAAACATAGTGCTTAATTTTGATCAACTTTAAAAATACATACAAATGTACCTCCTTCATAGGTAAACTGCCGAAGTCAGTTTTCTATTTCACAGGAGATAAAAAAGCTGTCTCATTTTCTTAATTTTCACATTATAGGTAGAATGGTCAAGATAAATTTTTGATCGCTCACATCCTGGAGAAGACAAAGACAACTACAGCAAAAAAACCCCAGAAGCTTATGTAAAAAGACTTAGGTAGTTTATTTATGACTGATAACACTTTTCTTTTCCATTTGACAAAAACTGCTTCTCCCAAAAAAGTGTGTTGGAAAGAAATACAAATGGCTGGGTCAAATCAGTTCTAGAGATTTCTTGATACTCTTTTCTTGAAGCAGTTCAACTTGTAGAAAGAGGGGAGGACAGAAATTTTAAAGTTTACCAGTGAGAGATGACAGAGGGAGTATACTGGTTAACTCTTGCACTTGTGAGAGGCAGAAAACACTGCACCTGGAGGATGACCCAAATATTAATGCTATGGAAGACACACGGTCATCACAGGTGTGTGTCTACTGTCACCTGACCAGCAGACACCAAGAAGGACACTTGTCATATCTTCCCTTGAAGGATGCAATCGAGAATCATGATGACAACTTGCAGTTCATGTGTTTACTGAGATCCAGCTTTTCTGCAAGATGTCAAGGTCTACACCAGTGGTCCCCAAAGTCGTTAGTATTGATCAGCAGAGATCAATGAAACTAAGCAAGGGCTCAATTGATGGCTGGAGATCAAAATGGGTTGAATAATTCTCTGAGGGTATCAATTGGTGATCAGTAAATGATGGAAGATCAATTAGAGGTCATCTGTACTTCAGTTAATATTTAAGAGTCCCTGTATAGTTGCACTTCAGTCTTTAGGTAGCTGAAGTTAGGTGAGGTGATATGAGGCAATGTAAGGTTAGGTGAGGTGAGACAGTGGATGGGAGGGTCAGCTGTCAACAAGAGCAGCCTTAGGGCATTTCTATCAACAAGAGTACTATTACTTAAAGTAGTATTTACTGGAACCACATTTCTAAATTAAATGCTTAAGTGTACTGAGGACTGATGAATGATCTGATACTCCACAAAGAGGTAAATGAAGTGAAGGGATTGGAGACCCCTGGTGTATAGACATGCAGCTTGAATACTGTCATCTTCACTGCAGGGTAATACCACAGTCACATACTGGCTATCATGTGCTGCTTCTGTAAGGACATTATATTTTCATTCTTCCTGCAGAATAATCAGCATGTGTATAATGTACTGATCTTTGGGCTAGATGCCAAAAAATCCTACGTTAATCTTTAGGGTTTGCCGTATTTGTTTCCTAATCCTCACTTCTACAGCAAAAAAAATAATATATATGTATCAATAGATTTATATATATATATATATATATATATATATATATATATATATATATATATATATATATATATATATATATATATATATATATATATATATAACTATTATGGACAGAGATTCTGGGATTATATTACAAAAGTTGCAAATATTTACATCATACACAGTGTGCCTTACATGACAAAAGTTCTATGAAATTATATAAATTAGAAGAAATTGTACAAGTTTTTATATAATTTATAACAATTTTTTTTACACTTGAGAACTCTGCAGGTCCTGAATCACACGATACAGCATTCATCAACACATGTCTCAGGAAATGCTGTGCACACCACTGGACTATAAACATAACCTTAACCTCTAGACTTCCCCAAGGTGCAAAATGACCAGATCATTGTCAGTCTGTTGAAGTGAACTTGACTGAGCTACATGTAAATTTTCTGAGACTCAAGATCCTCCAACAGAAAATTATCTTAAAAACATAAGCCCTTGGAGAAAATTTGACATCTAAGAATTTCCTGTAATATAAGACAAGGCCTACACTATGATACATCATAAATATTCCAAAAAATATATGACACAAAACATCTTAAGACAGAATTTGGTAAGAGGAACCACAGTCACTGCTGGCACACTAAACTGTGACACCGGCACTGGGGGGTGAATGCCAGTGCCAGGCTGGGTCACCTTGAGTCTGGGGTCAGAATGTGAATCTGTGGAGGGAGAAACTAAAATAGTTAGTCAATAAACATTTCCTGTCTTAAAGTACCAAGGGAACATTAGGGATGATGCAGCAAGCAACTTGGCCTACATATGCCAAGGAATTATTGCATAAAACATACATGCCTATGTCTACCTATCAACTTTGTCTACCTTTAATCTTTCTCTATAAACTGATCTAATCTTCTTTAAAACCCTCCTATTCGAGCTACACTTGTAATTTGATTACCAAATTTGTTCCAGTCATCTACCATCCTATTTGAGAACTAATCTCTCTCTCTTCTTTTTAAATATTAACTTTAGTTTGAACCCATTATTTCTTATCCTATCTTGATTTCTACAACTAAGAATTCCTTGCTATATTCCTTATACCACTTTGATATCTCCATCAGATTTCCTCTTAATCTGTATAATCAAATTCTAATCTGGGATAAATCACAGTCACAATTATTTCTTCATCAAGAATGATATATTTATCCATTCCACTTCTTACCCCCCCAGGTTGCAAATCACAAATCTAATATGCATGCAAATAGCAAAATTATAAAACCTTTTCAGATGATTTATTAAAACAAAAAATTTCTCTAAGTACTGGAACAGAACAGACAGTGGCTTACTTCACTCAAGATGGCCCAGTTGTCACTCTCCTCATGTACACTGAGGCGCAGACTTCTCACCACCCCAAGACCTTCCTGCACACTGCCCTCTGCCACTCCCATGTCATCAAACTCTCCTGTGGGTGAGAGTTTGTTCAGGTGTTTTCATAGACTAGTCAGTTTTCATCTTATCTAATGTAGTAGGTGGTGAATTTAATATCAGTGATAATGTTCTCTCTGCCTTTGTATATATATATATATATATATATATATATATATATATATATATATATATATATATATATATATATATATATATATATATATATATATATATTTAATTATTCTGACAAGAGGGGATGTATTTTTGGATGTCCATGGATCTATACAAAACATATGACAGAACTGAGAGAGAGGAATATGTAAAATGTTTTGAGATTGTACTGGGTGGGTGGTACATTGCTAAAAGGAGAAAGTTCTTACATGAATAGTGAAGTGTGTTCTAGAGTAGGTAGTGTAAGTGATTACTTTCCTGGACAGCAGAGCTAAGTGTCACAAAAAAAAAGCATCCATAATTCTTTTACATGATTCATGACATCTTTTCTTTATGTAAGAGGGGTCACTGGCCGAAGACAGCAAAATTCATATAAAAAAGGCACATACTTAGATAAACTAATTAATTTTATTAACCACAACACTAACACTATACAAAAATATGATGTGCTCTTCAAGCTTACCTATAATTAAATAACTATCATTTGTGACTTTCAGTTTTGTTCTGATATTGTGAGGGAGGCGGGAGAGAGGCTGGACGGGCAGCACCTCCACCGTAGTGTTGTACAGGCGGTCAGATGGATGCTCCACATTTCCACTGCGGAACAGGAAGCTGGCGGGAGACAGAGAGAACCACATAAATCTTAGGAAAGCATCTGTGTATTTCATTTCATGTATTATTTAGTGTACTCTCAGTTGTAAATACATAAAACATAAATCTACACACACACACACACACACACACACACACACACACACACACACACACACACACACACACACACACACACCTAAACTTAAAACCATTCTTATAAACCAGAAAGAGAAGGAATACACATGGCAAACTGAGCATCCTCACCCTTTCAGGCTGACTGGAGGGTCAAAATTAAACAGCAGTTTGTCGCCCTGCTGAGGGAGAAGACCCCAGAAATATGATTCCCCTCTGTATGCTCGCTGGAGAGTGTAGGTCTTGTAAGGCTTGATCATGGTCTCCACACTGGCTCTGGGATTGTTGTGAGGGAAGAATAACTGGATCTTTCCAAACTGCTTGTCCTGTCATGTCAAAACATCAGTGATTAATTTTGCTGCCACACTTACCATCATTGCTCTTCTATAAAACAGGAAAAGTTGGAATAAATACATATCTATAGTTTTGGCATATTTGTATGTAAGCATAACATGTTGATATGCTACAGTGACATTGCTGTAGTGTATGGATGGGATCATAATTAATTTTCTTTAACATACTTATTTTCAATTAGTGTTAGACAGTTATGTGTATGAAGCAAAAGTTTTCTACACCTGGTGCCCTTCTTTGTTGCAGGTTTGATTTCAGGATACCCTTCCCCTCACAGAGGCTGCTGACTGGATTATCATGTATAGGCCTCCCGTGGTTTATTGCTCCACCTCTCATGTTCTTGTGTGTAACCAAAACAAGATGATCATCAAACCCTGAATAAATTCTGGCTGGCCTTGACTGTCCTGCTATTACAATAGTGCACATACTCTTTCTAACCACCATCAGTGTACAGAAATAGATGAGGTACAAGCACTTGCCTTCAATTTCTGCACCTTGCCCTTCAGAGAAGAATGAGTTCCTATGTGCTGGAACAGTGATGGCTTGTAGTGGATCCATACATTCTCCTTAGCCTTCTTGCAATGTTTCTGGGGTATTATAGACAAGTTGGGTTAATGACATGGAAATGTAATGTTACAATTAAAGGCTCAGCTAACTTCATCCACAACCTAGATTTGAAACTGACTTTTTTTTTCATCATTTTATGGTTCATATGATTTAGTAAAGGCTGAGAATCCTTTACCTGGCAATGCAAAATCTGGATACCTCTAAAATACTTAGCTATCAAGAGCTGACATGAAATTTATACATTGTTTCATATCAACATGTCACAAGAGCAGTACAGTAACATCATAAATATTTCCATACAACATCATCAGAATATTCTTGAACTCAGTGTGTGTGTGTGTGTGTGTGTGTGTGTGTGTGTGTGTGTGTGTGTGTGTGTGTGTGTGTGTGTGTGTGTGTGTGTGTGTGTGTGTGTGTGTGTTCCAAAACAAGAAAATCTGAAATATGAAATACTCTTGGTCTCAAACATGCCAGATATGGAATTCTCAACCTCCAGTTGAAAAAAAAAAAATCTTATAAAAGCTGATAAATATAAAAGCTGAACCTAAATCTCATTACATGTAGAGTAAGTTCTCAAATAGTGCAAGAATTTGGTGGTGGCATATATTTTCACATATGATTTAATTTTTAAGTGCTGTTTAGAATAATATTCTACTATATCCAACCTTATTTACAGAATGTATTTATGTATATCTTAGATTTTCAAGGCTCTATGATCCTGTTGTGGCAGCTGAACTTACCTGAAGGTTACAGAAGATGCCACAAGAGGTTATCAGGACACACACTACCTATCAGGCCAGAAGTGATAACAAAGGCCTCAGTGGATTCTGGTTGTCCCTGACTGTTCTACCATTACAATTCGTAGTTGAATGTTCAGTAGCTCATACTATTCCTGCACCATTTGTTCTCGCACCATCAGAAACTCTCTCTAATCTAACTTAACCTTACTTTATGTAAAAATAAATTCCACATAAATATTATATTCAATAGAATTTTACTTTAATGATGCCAGTAAATCTTAGTAACTTAGCTTTGCAGGAAACAAACACACATACATACATATATTTGTATGTAGCCACCACAATAACACCACACATTCAAGCTTTAAGAAAAGAGCAAGCAAAGAGAGCAAGTACCAAGATTGGATTTGTTAGTATTAGCAAGCAGGCACTGGACACTACAAACATCCATGCATGCATCTCCTAATTAACATCAAAATTGTATATAATCAGTTTGGCTCTCCAAATATATCAGCATAAGAAGCAAATTGTTCAAGTAATCAACAATACAGTATCAGCAATGTAATGCACTACATACTCTGTGTAGTTTGAGTCATTTATGATAACCTGATAAAACTCCTACACACACTCACACACACACACACACACACACACACACACACACACACACACACACACACACACACACACACACACACACACACACACACACACACACACACATGCACACTTAGAATATTATGAACTTCACTCAATCCCAATATTGATATATATAAATGGAAAGATAAAGACATAAAGAAGAGTATTATGATGAATCTCATGGTAGCTTAATCTTTAAAATACAGAGTAATTTTGAGAGTCTATGGAGTATTTAAGGATACAAGCCATAGACTCATGAGGACCATAGGAAGGGATCTGTCAGAGTGGGCCAAATTAACAAATAAATACTAGTGTTGGCCACAGTAATGTTTCAGACACTTTTGGTGGAAAGGAAGAATAGTCATCAGTTTGAAGAGAATGAATAACTCATGAAAAGAATGGGGAAGCAAAGGTTTATAAAAGATCACAGGAGGACACAGACAAAATTAGAGATGAGAACAGGAAAGGGATTTTAATGCTAAGAGATGAATACCAAGTTCCAGAAATGATCAAAGTCACTAAGAGACAAAGTTGGAACTACAAAGTGGGAAGCAATAACGAAGACTCAGGTGTCATTATCCAGAACAACTCAGAAACACACACTGTATATCCTGCTATATAAGACAAATTATATATGAGATGACATCAATTCATTACAGAGAAAGGTTTAGTTTTGAGCAATCCTTGTCACCTTGGAACATTCTTTTCTCTAAAGTTGTGGCTTTGCTTCCTGGCAGTCCTACCAATCCTATCCTGAAGAATAAAGGGGATGTAAAAAATGAAGAAGTGAATATATATTCTTTACAGTGTTCTTCTAACTTTTCTCTTTATTAGAGTAAGTAACTAACTATGAATTATTGGCATGTAAAATTTTTCATAAAAAAGAGCATAGTTATATTAACTACTGGAAGCAAAAAAGTGTGCAGTAAGAAGAATAAATCACACAGTAAGCATTTGCTGGTAAAAATTAAACTTGCTCAGCACTCACAAGGCCACAAAAAACTAAGTTATATATACCTGGCTACAATATAACACGAGCCCATGATGAAAACATGATGGGTGAATGATCAAAGAGCTGCAGTATGTTAGCGTGACTCTGAATAGTGACGAGATGACCCACCAGATAGAAACACTCTCATGATATGACACAGTGGCAGCAGACACCAGGAGAGTCACACCACATGTAAAGCAACTGTGGGCTAACAATGGTGAGGTGCAGTGCATCCCACAGGTGCCTTCATACAGTACGCTGGTCAGATTGGTGTTCTTTTTCCACTGGCAGAGGTGAATCACTCGTGTATTTATAAAAATAAGAAAATCTTTAAAGCTCATGGACGAAAAAAAACATTGGCGTCAATCTCTATTAATGCTCAGATTTGCAGTAATCAGCCAGGCAAGAAATAAAAAACTGAGAAATCAAGACATACCGAAGGTTGATCAAATCTGCAAACTTTGTTCTGGACAAGGTGGTCAAGTAGCCAGTCACAAGGCTTGTCATTGTGGAACACAAGTAAAAATGTCACCAATGCTGACAGATCAATGGTCTTGAAAGTTTTTCCTGAAATGTCAGTTTCTTTAGCTGAAAAATTATTCAGACTAACACTGGTAAATTTTCTACATGAGTTCACCTTAGAAGGTCTCCACACATTTTGGGTTGACATGTCTTTGTCTTAGTTGAGCACACTTCCTCAAAGCATACTCTTCAGTGTGATAAACATTTTACAAGTGCTAACAAACTTTAAGTAATTTCTATGTTGATGATTTGTTAAAAAGACAGTGTGAATTAAAGCTATATGTCCTCAGGTCACCACCTTTTCCTCTTTTTATAATTTTTAAAGCCCATTTTACATCTCTCATGCTTCCAAGTTGTTTACCCTGATCTCTCTCACTTCCCAATCCTTACACTCTCACAATTATACCCATTTCCTTCTCAAATATGTGTAACATGAATTATTTTACCATGGCTAATATCTTTATTTACCTGGTTGTAGTATACAGGACCTGAGCTACTCATCTTATCTCTATATCTTCATTTTTCCAGTATTTTTTGTAAATATATACTATGTCTCTATCATCTCTTCCCTTCTGGTGAGCCTTAAGTGTCCTTTCTTTATAGTGTCAGTAAGGAACATTACTGGAGAGTTATCACACTTATATAAGCCTTGTCTGAATTATTGCTGGTCTTGGAGAGAATCTGTTGACTAAGGGAAGCCCTGACAGTGTTCCACTCCCACAGGCAAGAGTCCACTAACACTAAACCTTCAAAGATGCACAATTTAATACAATCCTGAAACTTCTTTTTACACTTTCTTCCCTGATTACATGCTTTGGTTATATATGCTAACTTTTCTTGAAACAAATCAACAGCATCTAAGGAAATATGCAATAAGCAAACCAATATATACATCATATTATTGGGTAAAGGATGTTTGCCTCATTCAGAATGCATCCACACCCAGACTGGTCGGCCACATATGCCAAGTAAGGCCTGCTTGGTTCATGCTGGAAGGACCTACACACTGACAACTCGGCATGCAGAGGATAAATTATAAGTCCAGTAGATCAAAGCCACACTGAAGTAATTACTGAAATGGAGTATAATGGGGGCTAAAATATCTTACACACATGATCCGGCCACCAGTTAACAGAAGGTGATGCACGTACTACTGGTGCTCTGCCTTGGGTCAAGCATCCTCTAGACCATCACCTTATTAGTGGTTAGTAAGTAATAGTTCCTTCTGCTAGCAGTCTGGCTCTCTCTCTCTCTCTCTCTCTCTCTCTCTCTCTCTCTCTCTCTCTCTCTCTCTCTCTCTCTCTCTCTCTCTCTCTCTCTCTCTCTCTCTCTCTTTCGCCCTTTCTCTCTCTTCATATTTGTAGAAACTAGTGGTAAGTAGTATATGATCATGGCTAACACTGATAATATTTCAGATAAGTGACTTGTTCAGAAGACATGTGATAGATAGCAATAAGAAAAGGTAAGCTTACCAAAATTTTATCCTTACTGTTGAATTAAAGAGCCATTTCCCAAGACTGCTTTTAGATCTAGCAATAGGAATATGATCCCCAAAATCATAAGCCATGGAACCATTTATCCAGCAGGCTTGGGGCCACAGATGACCTGTATTTCTAGATTGCTTAACTTTTCCCAATTAAGGCTTAATATGTTTACTATAAAATATATGATGGAAAACAAACAAAGAAAAAATCAATTCCCTGTAATACAGAAATACTTCGTAAGAATGAACATAGATGATAATATACAAGTTCTCATTGTTTTTTCAGTCAGCTGCCCACTGTTTTCATTTGGCAGGTAAATGAAGGTTGTACAGTAATTCCCTGGCTTTAGATTTTCATTTTCTTGAGAGGTGGATTAATGGCACAGCACCTATAGTTACTTTTCTTAATGTATCTATACTGCATAGCCTTCAGAGGTAATTTGATGTTAATATATTACTGCTAAGAAATGTTACAATTCAATATTTACAAGACAAGGGTCAGTGGGGCTAGACTGGGGCAGAGGCTACTACCAGCAGACTGCACAATGGGGACCACTTACAGTATCCTTGTCCAAGTTACAAATCTTCGTCTGGGTGAGATAGTCCAGAAGCCAATCCACAGGTTTATCATTATAGAACATAATGAAAAATTGTACCAAGTAGGGGAGCTCTACACACTTGAACATTTTCCCTGTGGACATCCATTGTTCATTACAACATTTTGTTCCAATTTCACTGAACTGCAGTCATGTTAAATAAAAATCTAATCATTGTAAGTATTTAGAAATTTCTTATCATAACCAGTAATAAGAATTCTTTTAATAAAAGCTAGGTGTTATAAGTAAATCATATTTGAAGCTTAACCAAGGGAAATGAAATATTAAAAAGTCACAACAAGTAAATGATGTAGGACACCTGAGTCACTGACCTGCTGCTAACAATACAAGTGCATGAAATGATTCTAAAGAGGCCTGCACAGTATTCATATATTGGAAAATTTTCATATTAAATGTGCAACAGACACTGGAAATTTCATGACTTACCGATGAAACCAAGTTGACAGAAGTCCAATACAAACCAGTTCTTTTTCTCAGCAGTTTTCTGAAGAGCAAATTTCTTCATAGTAGCAATATAGCCTTTTTTTGTTTGTATGTCATCCTCAAGCTGCACATAGAATGTTCCTTTAGGCTGAGCATACATCATGAGGAAGGCAAAGTCCAGGTTCTGTTTGGTTCTCCATCTGTGGAAGGAGTTTTCCTTAAGGTCACACTTGTCATACATATCTACAAATGTCCCAGGGGGAATACATTATTCATCTGAAATCTGGGTGTATATGAAGTGAGGATGGAATTTTGTAACAGAAGAAATTATCTATACAGTATTTGATAACTGCTCTTGTGAACTTCACCATTTATTCCTACTCCTGTATTGTCCTATTCAAGCTTTAATACTTTCATCCCTTTCTTTAACACGCTCCTGCACTCCATCCTTCATATTCACTGGAGGCCATACTCTTGTACAAAACATCTATCACACTCTTATACACCCTCACAGCACCTCATTTTATTCTACTCTTACTATTATAAATTCTGAACTGTCTATATATAGCTTATCACTAGGTAAAGGTTAATGTCTGAAAGTAATCTCTACCTGTCATCAGTTCTTATCTGAGGATGAGATGCATCACACATCTCAAAACACCACACCACTGACCTGACCCTCTCCATGGGATCCCCAAGAGTCTGCCTCAGATTATTCATGTCAGGGTAGAAAGATTCAGGGGGAGAGATCACCTCCAGGAGGCCACTCTCAAGGTGCTCTGGGAACCTGAAAATGGTAAGGTGCAGTGATATATGAATAGAAACTTAATTTTTTGTATGCTGTAGTCTGAAAAAAAAAAAAATCAGTTCTTGAAAAAAGTATGTTCTTAAATGTGGCAGTTCCTAAGAAATAGTAGCTACAGCATGTCTATAAGTTCCAATGCACTACAAGTATATTCCTAATACTCAACAAAAGTACTCTTTATATCGAATCTCAAAGTACATTTTTAAGTATCTGAAAACACAAAATCCACCTACGTACTTCCTTTCAATTTGTGAGGCAAGCTGATGGACGTAATCAATGTCCCACTGCAAGGCAAAACAGTAACTATCAATGAAGAGAATGACAAAAGCAGCAGAGTTATTCAAAGAAAAGTGGTTCCTTATGTCCTGAAACAAATCACAGGACAAGAGACAAATGTGTACATTAGTTATGAGAAAGGGAATCTGGATCTCCTTCTGAGCTCAGCCTTACCTCAGCCACAAAGACCACAATGAGGCACTCCTTCATCTCTTGGGGCGTCATGGAGGTGATCAAGTTGGCCAGGGTTGTCATGAGGTAGCTCTGCACTTCCCGCCGCACCGTAGGCACCCCCAGCACAAGACTCACTGCAAGATGACAAACAATACTCACCTCACTGCACTATACTTGGTACAGTAAAAAAAAAAAAAAATAAATAAATAAAAAATAAATAAATAAAAGTGGGTCCATATTGTTACTGTGGAAGTGTCCTATATTATTATCCTTTATAATCATAAGTGAAATATTAAAAAATCTATTAGCTACTACGTATGTCCATTACTAGATGTTGGGGATAGTATAATGCCTCTCTTACATAAAAAGATAAATAAAAAAAACATGCATTAACCTGAGTGCCTGCCCCGAGATAGTTTAAAAGCAGGGCTGGTTGATTCTGGCGAGCGAAGCAGGTGTGGCAGGTAACTGTATATGGAGGGGAGGTGGAGGTCTGGGGCACTGCTGCGACTCAGGTTAGAGAGCAACATGCGGGTCTCTTTGGAAAGCTGTTGCCCGTAGCCCGTCCCATTCTTCTGCAGGACTGCTGAGGAGGACAACAACACGTAATGCAAAAGTAGTAAAGGAAATGTCACATAAATTTAGCTGTCTAATGATTGGAAACCACAATAAACATGAGGTTAAGTAACTTGACTATCTATCCAACATAAAATAGAATAATGATGGAAATAATGAAAGGACCTCAGGAATATTATGATAAGTTATTTTCAAGGCTTGTTTATCCTTATGAAGTAGCATGGATCATTTCTGGTTTCTTGGAGGAAATCTAAACACATACACACACACACACACACACACACACACACACACACACACACACACACACACACACACACACACACACACACACACACACACACACACTCACAAGAAGGCCAGGATTGCTGACTTTCCACTCCTTGTCAGAAAACAAAGCAGCAACCCCATGGTTTATGTCCCGCAGTACCTATTCACTGCAGACATGAAAGACAAACCCCTTTATTATCTCTGCCTGGCTCAGCAACTGGATCCAGAAGTAAGCTGGATACACTAACTATTACACCACCAAGCCAGTAATGGTGTAGCATGCTCTTCTACAGGCTAAACCTTCATATAAAATGTAAGGTCACAATTATCAAGTCTATTTTCTCCCAAGACATGAAACTTGCACCTAGTAAGTCACCATTACGAGGTGACAGTGAAGTAACTCTTTAAAAATATCACTGTGTGTGTGTGTGTGTGTGTGTGTGTGTGTGTACATGATTGTGAACATATTTACTTATATAATTGTGTTCAAAATTCAGTCACGGAGGCTTCACAGAGTGCCTTTCTTTAGTGGGATGAAGTTCATAAACTTAAGCAATAAAAGATGCAGAAGTGGGGCTGAAGGGTATGGGATGAAATGACCAAAAGAGGTTGCTGCCAGGAAGTGAACACCTGAAAGGTCACTCAAGGTAAACACAAGTCTGATACATTGCCAATCAGACCAAAATGATCACCAGAAACACAGTGGCTGTTGGTCGACCTTGACTGTCCTGTCACTACAAAGGCACCTTCATGCTAAGGGACAAGCTGTACTCACTTGGTTGCAATATGGTGTTGAACTTCTGTGAGAGCACCATCACATCCTGCAGCCGTTGCTGGTTGAGCATTTCAGCATGGTGGAGTCTTTCTCTCATCTCTGCTACTCTCTGCACCAATGCCTGCTCTCCACTCAGGTCTGAAACACACACATATACAACCATAAGGTAAACTCTTATTACTTCCATGCTCACATCACATAAATTAATAGAAGCTCATCATACCACAACCAGCCTCAATACCAGCCAATTACACACACAACCATAGAATGAATAAACCTTTCTTACCTCCATTCTCAACACAAATTAAACTGAGGATTCATTAAATCCCAGCCATCCTCAACACCATCCTATTACCTGTATACTAAAATATTGTATACTTCACACCTATTGCCAACTTCAGATAAACTCAACTGATGTTCCTCAGCTCCTAAATGTAAATTACTCCCTCTTAACTCTGACATCTTTCTTCCTAACCATCTAGCACTTTTCTCCTAACTCCTACCTTCTTCCCCATAAATCTTATGAAATTCCTTTCTCCTAACCCGTCTTCTTCCTCATAACTCTTATATAGCTCCCTTCTCCTGTCTTCTCCATAACTCTTATTTAATTCCTTTCTCCTAACTCCTATCTTTGCCTATTAACTTTTATCTATCTCCTTTCTCCTAGTTCTAATTTTCTTCTTTTTAACTCCAACCTCTTTCTTCAATGGAAAAAGGGAAAAATATTTATATCTGGCAAAAAATTATTCTGTATGATGATGATGATGAGAGAGAGAGAGAGAGAGAGAGAGAGAGAGAGAGAGAGAGAGAGAGAGAGAGAGAGAGAGAGAGAGAGAGAGAGAGAGAGAGAGAGAGAGAAAGGGGGGGAGGGGGGATGAACGCGATAACACCTCTAAAAAAAAAAACGAAAATAGGCACTTATGTTGTCACAACCGGATGTTGCCACACGTGGTAGTGCTACGCCCTGACCAGAATCTCATTAACACACACACTAAGAAAACAGTAATAAATTGTGCCCCCCAAAAAAATAAAATAAATAAATAAATAAAAAAAGAGCAAAGAAATATGTAAAAAAATAGTTTTCGTGATAGTGCTATCAGCCAACGGAACTCCATGATTGACAAAGTTGTGTGAACAAGGAACATTCATAGCTTTAAAGATAAATTTGACGAAATTACTTTAAGAGACAGGATACTACGAACTTGACTCAATCCTCTAAAAATAACTGGATAACTGAAACGACACAAGGGAAAAGATTGAAGAAGAGATAACTGAGTAATGGTAAGAAAATAGCTTCCATATTACTACTACTACTAATGTTGCTACTGCTACTACTACTACTACTACTACTACTACTACTACCGTCGAAATACATGGTACATTTACTTTATTTGCTTTCATTTGTGTTTATCTCTCTCTCTCTCTCTCTCTCTCTCTCTCTCTCTCTCTCTCTCTCTCTCTCTCTGTATGAGTGTCATTTATCTTTACGGTACTCAACATAAAAGTAGTGACGTGACAACATTCTCGAAGGTTTCGTTTCGCCATCTCCACATGCTTCAACAGGCACTAGTAAGAGAAGTTGATAGGGGTGTCCGTCTTCCTTTCATGACCGTTGGTAGTCTATAGCAAGGATTTTGTAGCTTCAACACGCTATTAAGTGTTTCTGAGGTAGTAGCTATCATGATTCTAGTGAAAGATTAACAAGTGTTCTGCATAATCAATGTAAAAAAGAAAAAAAAAAAAGAGAACATAACAGATCATGTCTATAGCCTTCGAAAATGTTTTTTTTTTTTCCTGTACGGTTTTCATGATTCTAATAATAGTTCAACAAGAATTTTGCACGTAGAAGAAATTGCGTCTTTTGGCGGTATTTCACGATTTTAGCGAAAGTTTAACAAGTAATCAGCATCACAAACTGAAAAAAAAGCACAAATCATGATCTCTGTAACCTTCCACAATAAGCCTGACGAGAGGACATAGAGCTGTAAATCTCAAACACGTGGCGTCTTATTTTGATTCCTTTCAACAGATTGTAGCAGATGTTATCAAGAATGTTTACATGATTATAACATCTTGACGAGTATTTTCTATCATGCACTGTATCTCCACTACATCCAGAAAGGCTCCAGTTGAAGTTACACGGTTTTTTAGTTTTTTTTTTTTTTTTTTGGGGGGGTTCTAGTGAGAGATTAACAAGATTTCTACATTATTAACAGAAGAAACACGTCTTATCATCTCTATAGCTATTAAAAACACTTCTGATGAGAGAACAAAGTCGTTTCGAAAGAGCTCAGCTTTTCACGGGAAATCGGGCATACATTACTCTACTTGAGGGAGCACACCTGTGGCGTGATAAGCTTATCATCCTTAACCCCTTGTGACAGGATGTGTGTGTGTGTGTGTCATATTACTCTTTTACTACTTGTTTTGTAGCGCTAGCTGCCTAAATAAATGATACAGAATTGTGTATATATTCAAAGTGCACCAATTTTATGAACTTGTACGTAAATTTAACGGAGGTTGTGGTCAATAAAACAGCCTAATCTGTAATGTGTGTGTGTGTGTGTGTGTGTGAGATTCACCTACGGTTGTCTGCTGGTCACCCAAACAGCCGTTACCCTACGGAAAGCGCTCAGAGCTCAGGGTAAGACTGAGACCACTTACACACCACACACCGGGACAGTGTGTGTGTGTGGTTAGGTGTCAATCATCGAAGGTTATGGCATAAAAGCAGCTGAAGTCGGCTTACATCTGTATTACAAGCAAGTGATCGTCAAGCAGGAGTGTCTGAGACGGTCAATCGCTCGCCGCCAAACACGGACAGCTGCGGCGACACCTACATGAATAAATCAAAGAAATATATGCCATGCATGTCACCATTGATCACCGCTTAGGGAGATTTCGTGATTTATGAACACAGCCATACTTTAAGGGCACGCTCGATAATTTCCTGGTAGAATACACACACCAAGTTGCCTACGAGACTGAGTCACGTCTCGCTCCCTGTTTGATGGTTCGAGTAAAACTGGTCTCTTTTTCCTTCTGTTTTCGGGAATCTTTACACTGCCATGGCTTCTCTTTGATAAAATGTTGTAGTGTACGTTTTGAATATGATTATGAAAGACACTAATAACATGGATAGGCGCGGCAGCTGACAAGTTTTTTTTTTTTTTTTTATGTAAGAGGGACACCGGCCAAGGACAAAAAAAAAAAAAAAAAAAAAATGCCGGTCCCCGAACAGAGTCCGAAGCGTTACTCAAAAACTGAAGAAGGAAGGTGGAAATACAGAAACAGGCAGGGAGTTCCAGAGTTTACCAGAGAAAGGGATGAATGACTAAGAATATTGGTTAACACTTGCATTAGAAAGGTGGACAGAATAGGGGTGAGAGAAGGAAGAAAGCCCTGTGCAGCGAGGCCGCGGGAGGAGGGGAGGCATGCAGTTAGCAAGATCAGAAGAGCAGTTAGCATGAAAATAGCGGCAGAAGATAGCAAGAGATGCAACATTGCGGCGATGAGAAAGAAGCTGAAGACAGTCAGTTAGAGGAGAGGAGTTGATGAGACGAAAAGCTTTTGATTCCGCCCTGTTGTGGCGATAGCTTTGCTTTTGTAGGATGAAGTAGCCTGAAACGCCACTGACAGGAAAAGGCGTGGCTGTAGTATTACTTCCACTGAATATTAATAATCTATGACATCACTAACAGGAAAAGCTGAGGCTGCAGTTTTACTTTTTGCTTGATGAAATAATCTTAGGGCAACTGACAGGGAAACACGTGGCTGAAATCTTATTTTTGCTGATCAACCTAAGACACCATTGATAGGGAAAGATGCGGTTGCAGTTTTCTTTTGCATAATAAAATTGTCTAAGATTATTCATATGAAGTAATAACGTCATGCCATCATTCATAGTCATACCATCATTGGCAGGCGAAGGGTTAAGCTTAAGGGGTCTAAGAGTAACAGTCAGGGAAATACTTAATGAAAA
>NC_087174.1:6550000-6560000 GCF_035594125.1 Scylla paramamosain
AAACGCAAGAACCATGTGAAAACCTCAACAGCTTCCACTAGAACCTCTTAAACTACCACAAAAATCATAAAAAATAACTTAAGAAAACCTCAATAAAGTTCAGTGAAATCTACCAAACTATCACTATCATAAAAACAGCCTTGAAAACGTTAGAATCTCAATAAATCATAAAAAGACACCAATGCTTCCACCTGAGCCTGTTCAATGCGCTCCAGATGACACGCCGATATCTTAAAGAATACAATACCACTCTATTCAGCAGCCTAAATCCAGATCGCCACCGTGCCGTGATTCATTGTTAGCTTAACAACAGTATCAACAGCAACCATCGATCTACGTGATGAAATGATAATAAGGACAAATATTGCGGCAATTAGTTACATGTTTGTATGCACTTCAAACAGTGTATATGTTACGGCCATTTTGGAAAATTGGTCGTTTTACAAAATTGCCGGTCATTATGCAAAAAGACCAAATTCGTGGTCACATTGCAAAATGACCTAAATTTCTCAACATTTTGCAAAACGACCAAGATTTTGGTCAGTTTACAAAATTATCGTTGGTCAGTTTGCTGATGAGTCTGTGCTTTGTTCCATCTGCAGTCGGAGTCAGAGTATTCATACTGAACAAATGAAGTCCAACATAGAACAACAGAAACAAGCCCAAAAAATGATCGATAATTCTGTGAAGAGATTTCAACCAGCCAAGGTAGGGGAAACTGTGATGGTTCCTGTTCCATTAGTTGACCGCGGACGTGCAGAGTTTCCTAATGTGAAGGCAGTTGTTTTTCAGGCATTGGACAATGGCACATATAAGCTTGGTACAAAACACGGCCTGCTTAAACAAGTGTACACTCGCAACCAATTTACTCCATGTCTAGAAAAATTCCTTTCTCTTGATGATGTTGTACAGGAGCGGGAAGTAAATCTGCGGGAAGTAGCAATTGCAGAATCAATGGGACAAGGTCAGGGATTCGCTAAATGCTCTTGCACTAAGTCATGTATGACCAGACGCTGCAAGTGTTTAAAAAACTCTGTATTATGCAACAGCAGATGCAAATGCAGTGCCTCTTGCTCCAACAAGGTCGACACACAATAAAATTAGTTATGTTCACTACGTTTTATCATTCCCTCGCTTTTTTTTTCATCTGCCTGCTTGCTGTATGGACATTTTGTAAACTGACCAACGATAATTTTGTAAACTGACCAAAATCTTGGTCGTTTTGCAAACTGACCAACGATAATTTTGTAAACTGACCAAAATCTTGGTCGTTTTGCAAAATGTTGAGAAATTTAGGTCATTTTGCAATGTGACCACGAATTTGGTCTTTTTGCATAATGACCGGCAATTTTGTAAAACGACCAATTTTCCAAAATGGCCGTAACATATAGATGATGAAGTGCTAGTAGCAGTGGTGGTAGTAGGTGGTAGTGACAGTGGTGGTAGCAGGTGGTAGTGACAGTGGTAGTAGCAGGTGGTAGTGGCAGTGGTGGGGTGAGCAAGCAAGGAACCGTGTAAAATTCATCTGCTGCATCACAGTCAATAACAAAGGAATACAATGAACTGCTACTCTGTTATGTATTACTGGCCTGGTCTACTCCTGGCACACAGGGAAGGAAAACAAACAGCAGCAGAACTATTGTGTGGCCCTGACAAGACTGTGATGTGGCGTCTCATAAAAATTGATAGTGTTGTGGTGGAGGATTAGAGAATTTGATTGCCACCCTGTGTCAAGCTTAAAAAATTGTAGGTGTACGGTATGTTAAGTACTATGCTATCTTACAATGCTGGTGTTATTGTGATTTAACTGCTATGGCATCTCGAACCTAATAAAATGTGGTACAAGATAGGGATGTTCGGCTGATATGCCGTCTCTAGCTTAATAAAATAATAATGGTGCAAGTTATCAATATACAAATTGACTATTATGCCATTTTCTTAACCCTTTCACTGCGACACGAAACAATTACCAGCACTAAAAACGATACGTGAAGTCTTTAGAAGCATCTACAAAAAAGTAAGTGACGAAAAAGAATACATTTCGCAATTTCTTCCCAGTTCAGAGATTGGACGTAACTGTAGGACAAGTAAAGATGTTTCTGAGTGATTGATAATCAGATAAAGGTGTACCAAGTGGCAGACAAATGGTTAAACTGAATACAATGCAGATGCAACAATAACTTAGCCGCTACTGCAGCTCCACCCACCTTAATAAAATATCGTGGTGCAAATTAACAGTACAATCTCACTTCTGGTTCCTCCCCTGGCAATCACAACTGACGATCTCCACTCCTCGACTCACAACAGACGTCATCACTATGGCGATGTGTATTGTGTATGTGAGTACAGACGTCATCACTATGGCGATGTGTATTGTGCATGTGAGTGCATGGACTAATAGCACGGCCCGTATCTACACATCGCGTGGCGCCAGTTGAGTTTTTATATTGGACATAATGGAACAAAAGGCCACGCCGAAGTAATGGACACCCTTTTTCCCTACCCCTCAATTTCCCATTTTTTCCTCTCCCTCTCTCTCTCTCTCTGACGATGAAAGTTAATTACGAAAGACTAATAGCTAGAAAGGCAGAGAGAGAGAGAGAGAGAGAGAGAGAGAGAGAGAGAGAGAGAGAGAGAGAGAGAGAGAGAGAGAGAGAGAGAGAGAGAGAGAGAGAGAGAGAGAGAGAGAGAGAGAGAGAGAGGCCTATACACAAGGACAGGAGGCGTAAACTGACTAATACAGATCAAATATAGGTCAACTAGACAGTCGTATGGGTGACGCTAAGTACATGGTGTGGGTGGCCACTGGATGGCTTTAGAAGGACGGGGCGGGGCGGGGCGGGGCGGAGCAGAGAAGGACGAAGAGGCAAGGAAACGTGACTGAATGAATATAACTACTAGAGATGATTGACTGATAGACTTTTTATCCACAAATTGTTGCATGCTTGTGAACAAAACTGACTATTCCGAGAAGTGTCTTGTCACGATACAGAATTGCGAATAATCTTAAATAAATGAATGATGATAAAATAGAGGTGATGATATAGATAGCGCATTAATGATAAGCAAGATACGTGATGGTGGAGTATTGATAAAGAAAGAGGGTACGGGTGTGCGAGCGAGGCAAGGGAGCGAGGAGTGAGTGTGGGAGATGGTAAAAGAGAGTGTTAATGAAGACAGGATGCATGATGCTAAGGGAGGTGTCGAGAAGAAGCAAGTGTGGATATCAGGACGAGAAAGGGAAGAAGGGTGATGCAGGGAAAGGTGATAAATGTCGGGGATGGTAGAGGGAGTGAGAGATGCTAAGGCAGGGGAAGTGTTAAAAAAACCAAGGTGCGTTTATGAGGACGAGGCAGGGAGAGAGAGCGATGCTGGGGAAGATGCATGTTGATAACGGTGGAAGAAGTAGGTAAAAGTCCGGTTATTGATACGAGGATAAGGCATGTGAGTGAGGGCAAGACTGGAGTGGGCGGCAGAGGTGACGAGGAAGACAAGGAACATTAAGTGAAGCTACCAAGAGTCATGTAATGGGATCATCTTCTTGTTGCTTGTGCACGTTAGCTACACCGTCAGCCACTGCAGAGCCGCACCTAAATGCTCCACAACAGACTTCATGAACCCCAGCCCAGCCCCAGTGCCTCCTAACACGCTGGAGGTCGTCGCTCGGGAGATGCCACGAGGAAGGGAGTCACCCAGGTGCTGAGATGAACGTAACACCGGGGAAAGCAAAGATAGACCGGTGTTTTGTATTTGCTCCTTTGATTATCACTGGTGTTTTTCCGAGGTATCTGGTGAGCTTGTACGGTGTTTCATTAAGCTTAAATAAGATCTATAGCAGTGGAATTATAAGGTAAACTTGCACTTCATTTTATATAAACCGCAGATAAAAGGTTTGAACTACTATTACTACTACGGCTATACTACTACTACTACTACTACTACTACTACTACTACTACTTCATCAACATTGGAGACCGTTGCAGTAATCGCTATCTCGCACGCAAGAATGGCAACAATTACTGTCTTATCTACAGATGAATGAAGTACCGGAGCAACCACAAGCTCCTCTCCTTTACCGCAGACAAAGAGATAAACAGACAAAACTTCCCAAGCCATGTACCCCAAACACCTTGACGTGCATTACTGAGCACTCAACTCTGTATTATTGGGCTTCCCGTCAGCCTGAACCCAGTGAACAGCTAAGGTGGCAGGACGACCACATCTTGCCAGGTCAGACAGGATGTACGAACGGTTCACTGCTTGGCGATACGTGGCCATTAGTTTTATTATCATTAGTATTATTATTATTAGTAGTAGTAATAATAAAGGCAATAGCATAAGCAGCAGGGCTAGTGGTAACAGCTGTGGTGGTAGTAGTAGTAGTAGTAGTAGTAGTAGTAGTAGTATTAGTAGTAGTAGTAGTAGTAGTAGTAGTAGTAGTAGTAGTAGTACACTCTATCTAACTGAAACCTTCCCAGCTCCAAACTCCTTCTTTAAGAAATAAAAATAAAAATAAATAAATAAATCCAATACGAAGAATCCATTTGCTAGAGAAAGAGGGAGAAAAAGAAAAGAAATAATGACGTGCCAAACAACACAATATATAACAAGAGTGTACACAACCATCTAAAAAAACAACACTGGAAAAAAAATGAACAAATAAACAAACAAAACAAACAAATAAACACAACTTTCGCCGCACGAGATGGAATGAAAGAAAGCAGAGAGAGAGAGAGAGAGAGAGAGAGAGAGAGAGAGAGGAGAGAGAGAGAGAGAGAGAGAGAGAGAGAGAGAGAGAGAGAGAGAGAGAGAGAGAGACGAAATAAAAAAAGGAAAGAAAAAAAAACAGTCCACAGAATTCCATCACTTATCAGCATTGGCAAGTGCCCTCCCCTTGAGTCTCTCCACCTCCTCCCATTCCCTTCCTATTCCCCACCACCACAACCCCAGTGTCTCCCGTCCAAAAGCCGATAAGGGGTCACGAACATTGTGAGGGCAGGAAAAGAGAGTGAGGCAGAGAGAGGGAACTTGTGTGAGGTGTCAGACTCCTATCATACTCGGGACGGGGCGGATATTGAGGTGGTGCGGGTGGAGTGTGAAGATAGCGGGGGGAGGGAGAGGCCGCCGATAAAGGCACTGCAATTGACTGGTTGTCGAGGTGACGGGAGGGCAAGAAAAAGGGAGGATGGTTGAAGTGAAAGGTACATGAAGGTAATGGGTTGTGGGTGTCAGAGAGAGAGAGAGAGAGAGAGAGAGAGAGAGAGAGAGAGAGAGAGAGAGAGAGAGAGAGAGAGAGAGAGAGAGAGAGAGAGAGAGAGAGAGAGAGAGAGAGAGAGAGAGAGAGAGAGAGAGAGAGAGAGAGAGATGCAGACAGACAGGCAAACATACAGACGAAAAGACAGATATATACAGGGACGGATAGACGAACAAGATAGACAAAGGAGAAAAAGTAAATAAATAAATAGATTGATAATAACAATAATAATAACAATAATAATAATAACAATAATAACGATAATAATAATAATAATAATAATAATAATAATAATAATAATAATAATAATAATAATAAAAAGAAGAAGAAGAAGAAGAAGAAGAAGAAGAAGAAGAAGAAGAAGAAGAAGAAGAAGAAGAAGAAGAAGAAGAAGAAGAAGAAGAAGAAGAAGAAGAAGAAGAAGAAGAAGAAGAAGAAGAAGAAAAAATTAAGAGAAATGAGGGACACGATCTTTATCATTTATTATGAATATATGTAATAACATGACAATGCTCTACTTGTTATTGATGTTGTTGTTGCTGTTGTTCTTGTTGGTGGTGGTGGTGGTGGAGGCAATGGTGGTGCTGATGTTGTTGTCGTTGTTTTTGTTATTATCATTGTTGTTGTTGTTGTTGTTGTTGTTGTTGTTGTTGTTGTTGTTATTGTTGTTGTTGTTGCTGCTGATGTTGCTGTTGCTACTGCTGTTCCTGCTGCTGTTGTTTAAGATCACAATTTAGCATTGTAGTAAACTTTTATTTAGGCTTATTCAGAAAACACACACACACACACACACACACACACACACACACACACACACACACACACACACACACACACAGCAAGCAAGAGGAAACGGGTTCTTACCAATATCGACCGCACAGGAACATGGAACATAAATATTTACAACATAGAATATTAATAACCATAAGAAACCCGCACTCCAGCGCGGGGTCCTCAAGGGACGCGGCGCCACCCCTGGCTGTCGATTGCTGACCATGGCACCACAGAAAAATTGTACTAGTAATAGTGAAAAATTAATAAAGAAAGAAACACCGATGACAAAAGCAGTACTAATATTGATGATGATGATAATAATAATAATAATAATAATAATAATAATAATAATAATAATAATAATAATAAAAACAACTAACCAATAAATGTACAACTAAATACATTGTGGAAATATGACTGTAGAAAGAATGTATTCAAATGGGACCTGTTTATAACATTACGGTTTTGCAACGCTTTAGCTTTAATGAGGACTGCTTCCCAAAAGGCTGCAGAGATGATTAGTCGGATTTTCATGGGGGATTTTTTCCCAAATCCTGATGTAGAGTACTTGTTAAACTATCACTAAAATCATTAAAACATACAAATCTAATCTAGTGTATACCTCATCTAACTTAACACAATGTAATCTAACCTAATTTAATCTAAACTTCATCTAATCTAATGTAATGTAACCTAACCTAACCTACCCAAACTAGTCAAGCCAAACCTAACCTAACATTTATTAATCTAATCTACCCTAACGCAACCTAACCTAATCTCATGTAACCAAACGTAACGTAACCTAACCTAAGCTAAACAAACCTCATCTAACCTAACTTGGCCTATACAAAACTAACTTAAAGTAACATAACCCATCTTAAAAGTAGATAAAGTGACTCATCTTCACCTGATCGCACTGACCAGTCTATGAAATTGTAATATAAGAAGATTGAGAATTTCAAGAGCGAAAGAAATGTCGTCTCGTTTTGGCACAAAGGAAGCACAGAAGATTATTTGACTTGAATGAAACCACGCGACTCCTGCAACGCCTGAACAGGAGGAGGACACGCGACGCAGATGGTTTCACTTGAGACCACTTGTAACAGCCGGAGACATTCTCCACACACACACACACACACACACACACACACACACACACACACACACACACACACACACACACATGACGAACTTGACTTGATCGTATAATAATCCTGTAAAAATATAAATATGTATGTAAAATGTAAAGCCAAGACACGCATAAATATACACAGGAAAGTTGGGAAACACGAGGCGTTTGAATGATGAATAACTAATTAAACTAAGTAGAGTTCACCTGAAGAAATACGAGTATGTAGACACCTGGAGAGAGAGAGAGAGAGAGAGAGAGAGAGAGAGAGAGAGAGAGAGAGAGAGAGAGAGAGAGAGAGAGAGAGAGAGAGAGAGAGAGAGAGAATATAATACTGTATACCATTAGGCAAAAACACCCATCATATACACCCCTCACCCCCTCCCACACACACACACACACACACACACACACACACACACACACACACACACCAGGCTCGACTCACCCGTCTTCGTCCATTTTTACCTCCACCTTCTCCACAGCACTGCCTCACCTCACCTCACTACCTGCATATCTGTTCCACGTCACTACATCATATTACCACACACGCCCTTAGCAACGTTCTTTGTCCAGGTCGGAAAACAAAACACTGGTCGTCAGGCACATGCAATATACAGCTGGTGTCATCTCTATATCTTAAGCTTCCCGCCCATGACTTCACCTTGTTTGTGAGATGAGTTGTCGTGTCCATTTAAATTTAAATAGTGTCTTCTTTTGAAATTATCTTTTTCTTTACTTTTTTTTTTTACTTTTTTTTGGGGGGTGTGTTGGTTTTGAGAGGTTATTTGTAGAGATTCTCCTTTTTTTTTTTTTTTCTTCGTTTGTTTACCAGATAAATTTCAAGACGCCTCCAAAACCAAGTGTTATTCTATTGTATATTTTTTTTATCTTTTTAATATATGTATTTTTTTCCTTTGTTTATGAGAGGAGTTTCAAGGCGCCTTCAAACCTAAATATACTCTCTCTCTCTCTCTCTCTCTCTCTCTCTCTCTCTCTCTCTCTCTCTCTCTCTCTCTCTCTCTCTCTCTAACTTTTTTGAAGGGGAGAGGGGACCAGTGAGTTTTTTTTTTTTTATTTGTATTTCAGGTTTTTACTCTAACTTATTTATGAGATAAGTTTCACGGCGTCTTCAAACCTAATTACTTTCTCCTTTTGGAATTGCCTTTTCCTTTCTTTTTTTTTAGGGAAGAAACAATTAGTTTTTTTTTTCATGTAGTATGTGTTTTTTCCCTTTAATTTGCCTCCTTTATGCATTAAGTAAATGAACTAAATGAACCAAACACTCGTACATGCACATTTCACGTTTTTCTTTCTTATTTTCAGCTATCATCCGCATCCATAAAAAAAAGATTAGACAGATTCATGGATGCGGATGATAGTGTAAATACATGGGTAGGTATTTTTCACACAGGGATTGCCATGTGTAGGCCAGACGTCATTCTGCAACTTCCTTTCCTTATTTTCTTATATTCTTAATCCTTACTGAGATGTTGTGTATCATTTTTTTTTTTTCACAAGTGTATACAGAATTTTACGTATATCCGGTTTGTGAAATACATCTGTCTCTCGTGACACCTGTTTCCGGAACACCTGATGTATGTAATAATATTGGGGAAGAGTAAATAAATCTTAAACTATTCACGCCTACTGAATCTAAAGTCTGTTATTAATATTTTAACTTGACACTTGCACGCACGCAAGCGCACACACACACACACACACACACACACACACACACACACACACACACACACACACACACACACACACACACACACACACACACCTACCATTGCTGAAACATCTATTTTTCCTCTGACAGGGACTACAACTGTATGAGAGAGAGAGAGAGAGAGAGAGAGAGAGAGAGAGAGAGAGAGAGAGAGAGAGAGAGAGAGAGAGAGAGAGAGAGAGAGAGAGAGAGAGAGAGAGAGAGAGAGAGAGAGAGAGAGAGAGAGACTATACCATATTCTTCAACAAAAAAAAAAAAAAATCCACTTAACTTAAGATGCCTCAGAAGTGGTGGAAGTGAATTAGAGAAGAAGGGAAGTACACACTGATAAAAAGGAAGAAGAGGAAGAGGAAGGTAACAGATTAGGTTTTTTTCTCTCTTTGTCCCAATATGCATTTACTTTCATTCTCTCTCTTTCCCTCTTATCTTCACTGCACATCCTACTCCACCATTACCACGTCCCTTGCTCCCTGTTTCGTCATATCCTTGTGTCTTTCTTCCTACTCTTCCCTGTCACGTCTCTCCTCATCTTACCTTCCTTTCTCTTCTATTCCATTTCACTTCCCCTACTTCAAACATCATTCATTGTCTCTTTTGCTTTGAACCTCTAACAAATTTATCACCTTCCCTCTTTGCTTGTGTGTGTGTGTGTGTGTGTGTGTGTGTGTGTGTGTGTGAGAGATGTGTTTCATGATTCTAACAAGTCCTGGGGTTTTTCTGGGTTTTTCAAGGGTATCTGCATGATTCTGAGAGGAAGTTATTGGTATTTTCAAGGATGTTTTCATGATTCAAGAAATTTTAACAAGGTCTAGCCAAAGTTACGAAAGTTTTTTAATTGTTTCCAATATTCTAGGGATAGTTTGAAAAGCCCTAATAAGAAATTACTGGGTTTTTTTAAGAATATTTTTTTATGATTCTAGAGAGATTTTAACTTTAATAAAGTAGAGTAAAAGTTATAAGCGTTTTTTTTAAGTGTTTTCTTTACTCTAGTGATGGCCTGACAAGGTTTCTGCATCATCGATATGAAAAACACCATGAAAACAATTAATCATTTCTGCGACCTTTGAAAACAGTCCTGGCGAGAGAACCAAGTGTTTCTTAATGCGAG
>NC_087174.1:6565000-6610000 GCF_035594125.1 Scylla paramamosain
CTTGATCACTTCAGGCGTTCATAAGGATTAATTTCAAAGTACACAGAGATGATTACTCGGGTTCTCACAGGTGTTTATAGACCAGTTCCACAACCACCTTTTTTTTGTTTGCTAGCTAACCAACAAAGTACTTCGCCAGTGATCGGCAGCTGTTTTTCGTTTGGCGAAGTACAAAAAACTGGAATCGGTAACGTGATAGGGCCAATTTTCAGTCTTTTTGTAAGCTATCCAACCAGAACGCTTCCCATATTGGTGAGCTCCCGAAGAAAAAATAAATAAATAAGAGGATTGTTTCTCTTGGACAGCTTACGAAGAGACTGTGGAACTGGCCCATATCTAGTGTTGGTATAGAATTCTTCGCTTTACTATCGCACCTGTCACTGAAATTATGCACTTTTGTAATACTTCAACTTGAACTAACAGCCATTTGAAAGAAGTCTAGTTTCATCATCGAGATTTTAAGCAATACTGGGAAAGGTGAGGCGACTAGTGGCAAGGTAACGTCGGCGTCGGTCTGAGTTGGATGGTTAGGCGCCGAAAAAAGACAGCTCTTGGTAGTTTCAGTCAGAAATACTTTGCTCAGAGTTGGATGGTCAGGCGCCGACAAAAGGCAGCTCTGGGCAGTTTCAGTCAGAAATACTTTAAGTTCGAGCAAAATAGGAGTGATTTTTCATTTCATTTTTTGCCCTTTGACTTACAATGACTCCCTACTTTATCAGCAAACATTTTCTTAAGTAGTTTTAATCAGCAGTAGTTATGTACTATTAGCTCAAGCACAATACCTTACGAGTTTCCTTTATTTACCACTTGACTTTTAATGACACACAATTTTGAGTAACACAAGGTAAACTTACTAAGAAAACATTATCTTAAATGGTTTCAGTCAGTGGTGGTACTATTAGTTCACTCACAACAGATGCATTACGAGTTTTTTTCTTTTTAATCTCCGACTTCTAATAACACATAAATGAGGCACCCGCGGTAATCTTACAACGCAAACATTACGTAAACCACACTCACTTAAAAGCTTTACTAAATATTCCATCACCCTCCTCGCTGTGAGTATTACCTTTCCAAAATTACGACGCAAATTTGCAGGAGAGCCTTTTATTAAGCTGACGAGAAGCCACACCACTCAAAGGGTTTAATAAATGCCTGGGGATCGATGAGGGATCTGAAACTTCACGGTGGGATGGATGCAGGGAAGAATTTAAGACTCCTGCACTATAATGACTTGTTTTATGTATGAGGGAGATCGGCCAAGGGCAAAAATTAATAGATGAATAGATAAATAAATACATAAATAAACAAATAGCTGTATCAGGGAGACGCGACAAGAATAGTAATAAAGAAACAGAAAAAAAAAAAAAGTATTAGGGAGATGGGCCAAGGACAAAATATATAAAGATCCATATATAAATACATAAATAAATAAAATCCCGCTCAAATGCCGTTTCCAAATATAAGATAGAAGGAAAATCCAAAACTCACAAGAGGACTGCTTCGCACGGCTCTGCTCCTTCAAGACTCGAACTGTAATAGGAAAACAATTGTTCACTGCGTCACCCACCACACCACCACACTTTCACTCGAGGCACAGTTAGCTTGAGTAGACTGTCTATCTATCTACGTGCAGACCTTATTTTCTTTAGCTATTTTTCTTTAGTTCTCTCTCTCTCTCTCTCTCTCTCTCTCTCTCTCTCTCTCTCTCTCTCTCTCTCTCTCTCTCTCTCTCTCTCTTACTATGTACGGGAGGTTTTGGTCAAGTGCAACTAAATTCATATGAAAAGCCAAAATGAAGATGCCAGTCAGTACAGCAAACAGTTCAAAAGATACTACTTCATACGAAAGACAGTTCAAAATACACTTGTTCATACGCAAAAGTTCAAAAGATATCATTCCCTACAGACAACAGTTCAAAAGCAATATCAGGTTACATTATGAAGCGTCTTGAAATTATTACTGGCTTCTCGCAGCTTCTTTATCTCTGTATATGAGGGGCTCTGGTCTAGGGTAACAAAAAAAAAAAATGGTAAGATAAGAAAAGTCCCACTGAAGATGCTTGTCCCTACAGCAACCCGTTCAAAAGCAAGTCCAGTGTATATTTTGAAGCGTCTTGAAAAAATTGATTTCTTCCAGGTTCTTTCACATTCATCCCTGCCTTCTTTTCTTTTAAGACCTCAGTTAATTTTCAAAGGAAGTCATATCTACTGTAATAAAGGACTCTGGTGACAGGAGACATCAAGATAACTCAAGATTAGGTTTAATCTTTACGGTATCATTTGACGTGTACTGATAGACAGAAACATGATCAATAGTAGTAGTAGTAGTAGTAGTAGTAGTAGTAGTAGTAGTAGTAGTAGTAGTAGTAGTAGTAGTAGTAGTAGTAGTAATGGTTATTGTTGTTGTTGCTGTTGTCACTGTTGCTGTTGTTGTTGTTGTTATTGTTGTTGTTGTAATGGGGGTGGTGGTGGTGACAGTAGTAGTAGTAGTAGTAGTAGTAGTAGTAGTAGTAGTAGTAGTAGTAGTAGTAGTAGTAGTAGTAGTAGTAGTAGTAATACTAGTAGAAAGGAGGAGGAGGAGGAGGAGGAGGAGGAGGAGGAGGAGGAGGAGGAGGAGGAGGAGGAGGAGGAGGAGGAGAGAGAGAGAGAGAGAGAGAGAGAGAGAGAGAGAGAGAGAGAGAGAGAGAGAGAGAGAGAGAGAGAGAGAGAGAGAGAGAGAAATGGCACACACACGCGCAAGCTAAGAATGCTAAAACAAGTGAAAGCAGAGGAGGAGGAAGAGGAGGAGGAGGAGCGAAAAAAGAGAAATGCTGAGGGAGGAAGACCAGAGAGAGGGAGAAAGAAATAGATATGCAAAGGGGAGGAAGAATAAGATCAAGGAAGATGAAGAAACGACCAAAGAGAAAGGGAGAGAGGGAAGGAGAAAGGGAGGGAGATAGAGTGACAGGAGGAAGGAAGAGGGAGGGAAGAACGGGTATCTTTCGAAAAGTGATACGAGAAGGGAGAAAGGAAGGAGATATACCATGGGAGACTGAGACTAAGTTAAAGGGAGATACAGAGAAGTGAGGAAAGTTACAAGTCTATCAGTTTATCAGTTTGTGGCTGGTGAGGTAACTGGTTTTAAAATGCAAAGTACAAGAGATGTGTGGTAATAAAAGGTCTTCTCTCTTACCCCTTTCAATGCGATAGGAAATAATTAACAGCACCAGAAATCATGTATGAAGTCTTTATAAGCATCTACAAGAAAGAAAGGGATTAAAAAGAATACAGTTTGCAATTTCTACCGAGTTTAAAGATTGGAGGTAGCTATATAACAAGTAAAGATGCCTCAGAGTGATTAGTAATTAAGAAAAGATGTAACAAATAGCAGTCAAAGGGTTAACCTATAGACATAATTGCAAACATTCTTCACCTATTATTATTATTATTATTATTATTATTATTATTATTATTATTATTATTACTATTAACATCATTATCATACACTGCTACCAGTCTTACATACGGTGTGTATAAAAGCAATTTTTTTCATTAATTTTTCTTATTTAATTTTGGAAGATAAAAGGAGACAAAAAGGAAGAGGAAATCAGATAAAAAATGATGAACAATTGCACAGGATGTAAAATTGCCTCACTCCATTGTACTTTTATTTTTTAGGAAAAATTTTAGTTACATGTTTATTATATTTACTGCTCATTTGTATCACCTCAGGATTACGTAGAACTGAAAGGCTGACTGAGAATTTCCAGTTATATTTGTTTACATGCCTGATTTTTTTTTCTTATTTTCTATTTTTTTTTCTTTTTTAATCCTCTGTCGATGAATGGTTTGTGTGTGTGTGTGTGTGTGGTGCTTTGCCTGGGCCGCCTCGTGTGGGACTGCCGGCCTGGTATATAGATGGACCAATAGATAGATATAATTTTGTATAGCTAGCCTCCCACTACATTAAGGCCCATGTCCCATTAATACGTAATAAAGCTGTTTCACAAAGTTCAATTTTGATGGAGGAAAAAAGGTGCATGTCCGTAAGATCCTCCTCATATTTACACACGTATTGAAAGCAAGCACAGTCTATTTATTGGTGATATGCATAATCTGAATACTAGATAACAACAAGAAAACCCTATTATATCATGTGGTAACGCCAGTGAAAGCAAGCACAGATCAGAATTTAGCCACGGATGATTAAAGACAACGTTTTCTGAGAACCGGGAAAAGTCACCGAGTCACTTCCTCAAGCTGTAACTGAAAGAAAAACAGGTGCAAGGAGGAGAGGAAAAGGGAAGGATGGAAAGGTGTAAAAAGGAAGGGAGAACACCACACGAAAAGAGGTGCTGAGAAGGGGGAAAAGGGAAGGATGGAATTATATAAGGAAGAATAATGAAAGGGAAAAGACGGAAGAGTAAAAAAAAAAACTCGAGCTACAAATTCATGGGGCCAGTACGTGCATTTTTTTTCACTCATCCTTCCATCTCCTCTGATGCTTGGTGGACTAACTTATCGACATGTAAAAGCTTCCATACGAAGGGCGGCGGCTGACTTACAGGAACGGAAGCAACTAAAACAATTCACACCTTTCGGCTCGCTATGCACCTCTCTCTCTCTCTCTCTCTCTCTCTCTCTCTCTCTCTCTCTCTCTCTCTCTCTCTCTCTCTCTCTCTCATGCAAACATACATATATAGAAAAAGCGACAAAGGGAAGGGTTGAAAGGCACAGGGAAGAACGGAGGCTGTGTACATAAAAAAGGAGAAAGGGAAAGAGAAAGGGAAAGACAGAAAGGCACAGGGAGGAAAGGGAGAGGAAGGGAGGAGAGCGGGTACCATGCTAGATTTTAAAAAGGGGGAAAGGGAAAAATATAAAGGTACAGGAAGGAAGAGAGGAGAGGAGATACATAAAAAAGGGGGAAAGGGAGGGATAGGAAGATACAGGGAAGAAGGGTGGAGAAAAGAGGGTACAGTACTATGCGAAGTCAATAAAAATGGAGACATGGAAGAACAGAAAAGCACAGGGAGGAAGGAAAAGGAAAGAAGAGAAGGTGCCACACGAGAAAGATGATGTGAAAGGAAGAAATGGAAGGATAAAAAAAGAAAAAAACATACAAGAAGGAAAGGAGGAGGAAGGAGGAAAAGGAGAGAAAGAGGGTACAATGCGAAGAGACATCTTAGAAGAGAGATACAGAAAGATGGAAAGATACACGGAAGAAGAGGGAGGAGAAGAGAAAGAATGGGAGAAAGGGAAAGATGAAAAACACACATGAATGAAGAAAGGAGAGAAGAAACCGAGGCATCATGCGCGAAGAGATTTGTACATGAAGAAAGAGAGAGGAAGAGACAGGAAGGTCATACACGGAGGAAGGTACAGAGAGGGAGGATGGTAATGAGTAAGGGAAAGTTAAGACTACATGAGTAAGCAGCTCGCCATTGCTAGCCACGTGTGATGCAAGACAAGAAGGCAACCAATAGCAGTACCTGCATTAATATTCTACATACGCCTGTGAATATAAAGGAAGAACAAACAGCTGAACTGGAGAGAGAGAGAGAGAGAGAGAGAGAGAGAGAGAGAGAGAGAGAGAGAGAGAGAGAGAGAGAGAGAGAGAGAATGGGGGTGGGTGAACAAGGAAAAAAGTTGAAGAAAACATAGAACGTAGAGAATAGGAAAGGAAGAGAAACCTGGAGGAGGAGGAGGAGGAGGAGGAGGAGGAGGAGGAGGAGGAGGAGGAGGAGGAGGAGGAGGAGGAGGAGGCATTATATACACAACTTGCGTTCTCAATTCTCACTATTATTTTTTTTTTGTTTCACATGACAATCTCTCTCTCTCTCTCTCTCTCTCTCTCTCTCTCTCTCTCTCTCTCTCTCTCTCTCTGTGTGTGTGTGTGTGTGTGTGTGTGTGTGTGTGTGTGTGTGTGTGTGTGTGTGTGTGTGTGTGTGTGTTTCGTTTTCTTACACTAACTAAAAAGAATGAATGAATACATGTGATAAAGTCTGCTAAGGTAAGAACAGTTCGACCAGAAAAAAAAAGAAAAAAAAGAAAAAAGAAAAAGAGGATAAAAGAAACTTGACTTGCAAGAGTATAAATACCCACATCTTCACATCTTCACAAATCTTCTTTTCATTTTCTTTTCCTGGCCTTACAAATTTCTGAGGTAGGAATGAACTCGATGTATCAATTAATGTTAGCGTCTAGACTAGGTTACGGGTGAAATGGATATACACACATTAATAGCACGAACTGAACACATTCTGCTGGTCAAGGTCGAAGAATACTGGAAACTGACTTCAGTATAGTGAAAAACTTACACCATCCGCTCCTGGTTTTGATAGCATAGCCCTGGAGAGAGAGAGAGAGAGAGAGAGAGAGAGAGAGAGAGAGAGAGAGAGAGAGAGAGAGAGAGAGAGAGAGAGAGAGAGAGAGAGAAATGCATCAGGGATTATTTTCCTTGAGAGAGAGAGAGAGAGAGAGAGAGAGAGAGAGAGAGAGAGAGAGAGAGAGAGAGAGAGAGAGAGAGAGAGAGAGAGAGAGAGAGAGAGAGAGAGAGAGAGAGAGAGAGAGAGAGAGAGAGAGAGAGAGAGAGAGAGAGAGAGAGAGAGAGAGAGAATTGCGTCAGGGATTCTTTTCTCTGAGAGAGAGAGAGAGAGAGAGAGAGAGAGAGAGAGAGAGAGAGAGAGAGAGAGAGAGAGAGAATTGCGTCAGGGATTCTTTTCTCTGAGAGAGAGAGAGAGAGAGAGAGAGAGAGAGAGAGAGAGAGAGAGAGAGAGAGAGAGAGAGAGAGAGAGAGAGAGAGAGAGAGAGAGAGAGAGAATTGCGTCAGGGATTCTTTTCTCTGAGAGAGAGAGAGAGAGAGAGAGAGAGAGAGAGAGAGAGAGAGAGAGAGTGTGTAATAAGGGTTTGAAAGACACGTCCTACAAAATAGATAATAAACATGTTATATAAGAATCAAGAACATCACATACTGCATGATGTCACTTCCTTCACACACACACACACACACACACATACTAGTACAGAGCGTCCTGCCTGCTACTCGACAGGTGATAAGGTCGAACCCCACTTAGGTCGCTAAAGATTTTTTTCCCCCTGGTTGAGAGGTTACTGAGTGAGTGAGGTCTCAGCCTTCCCCATAGATAGGTCTCAATGAGCGCTTAACTCTTTCAGGGAGGTAACAGTTGGCATCCACGAGTGATTACCATGGTGAATCACACACACACTCACACACACACACACAGGCCATCAGCGTGTACCCCTTCACAATATTCAATATATTCAATAGCGCCTAACCCCTACACTAGTCCACCTACACTATACACGCAGCACATTACCATACCAGCAAGCACTGTACCTTCTCTCACAAACATTACACCTTTCCCTTCTTTTATACCGTAGTTAGTTTTCCTGACAATGTACAGTACGTACAGCATTGTAGAATCAAACAGCTTAATGACAGTTTGCCGTGGATGCTACATTCTTTTATCAGATTGTTCTCAGTTGAAGTGCTCAATGAATTATGCTTTCATGATTACTGATAGTTCAACAAACATTCTGCCTTGCCATTGTTGAAAAATAACCATTAGAACCTAAATAATTATCCATGTGGCTTTAAGAAATAGTTCTGATGGGAGAACAAAGCGTTTCTAAGTATGAGGCCTTAGTTACAAGAGGCATAGGTGGACATGGGTGCACACACTCACCTAACACTCGGATGGAAGCGAGTCTCGTTCACAGGGGAGAGCGTGGGCCAGTGGAAGGCTCGCTGCGTTATAGCATCCTTCTTTTCTTGCACACTTCTTCGTTAAGCACCATTGTTTACCTTCATATCGTATTCAAGACACGGGGCAGTGACGCCGTATTCAACAGCCTGTGTGTGTTGCTGTAGTGTAAGTAGAGTTGAGGGTCGTTACATCGAGGGTGCATCAGCCGTCCTACACCTTCACTTAACATTGACCACGGCTCGATTCCCTGGCATGGCTCATTTTCTCTTGTGTACCTTAGCTCATTTCAATCCTGGGGAGGAAATCTGAGTTCCGCAGATGACTGTGAACTGACAGTGCGATCCGTGTGACGTGAGGAGTATTTTAGTAATGAGAACTGAACTAGGTGTCCGGCGAGGCCCAGCGGTCATGCAGAGGCAGAGCAAGTCTGGCACTGCTTCCACCACCTTCACACACTCTTCTGTGGCTTAAATTATCATCGGCTTTTCTCTCTGTCGGCGTAAGTCACAACATTAATACAAATTCAAGCCCTTCAGGATCTCATAACACCACCTAACCATGTCTAGGGGGCTGAGAACAGGCGGCATTCAGTTATTTCCCGCACAGCACTTGTCCCCGTCAGTATCACATGCCTCGTTTGTTGGCACGAAATCCGATACACAGAGCACGCGACAATGTTCAAGAGGTGGTCATGAAGCAGCAGCAGGAGCCGCGGCACCCTCCCACTCCGCCGTTCTTCGCATCACTGGTATGGTTTGGTTGATGGAGGTAACGCCAGATGACTCCACCAACCATCAGCTGGCAGCCGCACTTCAGATGCCACTTCGCTCTTTACTGCCGCTGCTGCCCTCCCTGTTCTGAGGCGCTTTGTTCGCTCAGGACGATTTTCAAAGGCTACAGAGATTATTTTTTAGGTTCTTATGATTAATATTCTCGTTGTTCAATATTTATTTGACCTTCGTTATGAAAACATATGCTTCAGAATCAGAAAATTTTCACCACAACTTTATTCTAACACACGAACGGGACCAGTGATAATCATGACTGATGACAATGCTAATGATGATGATGATGATGATGATGATGATGATGATAATAATAATAATAATAATAATAATAATAATAATAATAATAATAATAATAATAATAATAATAATAATAATAATAATGATGATGATGGTTATGATAACGATGTTGATTGTGATGATAATATGTACCACAGACATTTATTTCTTTTTTCTTTCTCTGTGAGTAATCGAGCTGTTGTAAGGGAAAACCGTATTAGTATCTATGGACTTTCCATTTGGGGAAAACTTGTTCTTCCAAGGTGTAATTAATCTATGAAAACATATGTAACCTCCCCGTAGACTTTCGCGTCAATCTGAGTTTTCCTGTAAAGTAAAAAATACATGCCTACCGAGATTTGGGACTATATATCCGTTAGGGAAAGTTCAGAAGCTCTAATTCACTTAATAATTTTATGGAACACCTCAGTACCCCTCTGTGTGTGTGTGTGTGTGTGTGTGTGTTAACCTTTTTACTGGTATGGTTTCTCTTCAAGCTTACTAAAATATACAAACTGAGAGTATATTTTTAGGACATCATTGAGAGCAAGAGGATTAATGATGCATTTCATATCTTTTGGTGAGATCTATGGTTGCTCAGGTGTAGTGGCCTGGGGGGGGGGGAGAGAATGTGTTCCCCTGGTGTCCCACTTGCACCAGCCACGCCTATACATATTGTTATGTAATATTTGATGTCTCTAACTTCTGCTTGCCTTGTGTCCTCCCCAACTCTGGTGTATTGCTTCCCCCTCCTCCCCAGCTCCCCTTGATGGATACCACAGTTAAAAGCGCGCACTCAAGGTCTTGAACTCCATGACAGAAACCTCTCTACGCCGTTGTTGTACAGGGTCGAGGCCAAACCCTCACCGATCACCTTTGTTGCGACGGCTCTAGGATGCAACACAAGTATCTCTACATTAGCCTGTTAGCAGGAAAGGTTTAATCCTCTCACGTCGTAACGGCTGCATCACCTTTCCCGCATCTGCTTTGCTAATCAGAACCCGTGTCACTTCAATTAGAATCTTTGGAATGTAGTGGAGGTGTGGCGCAGAACTCTGAGAATATGAATGCCGCACATAAGAAGGCAGTATGTGTGCTTTGTTACGTCAGATTTTCTCCGCGATAACATCACCCAGTGTTGCTGCGCCCAGTCACATCTGGTTTTAACAAGTTTTAGTGGGACGTATTGGGATTTTTCTTATGACGTTTGCATATAATGACAGCTTCCTTTAACGTGCTCGGAGTTCCTTGTCCGGGGAGGGGCAAACACTCGAGGATGTCTTTGTGCATTCAAAACTGTTGTACTTTCACTTCTATTGTGGGCATCCCTTTCTTTCTTTCTTTCTTTTTTTTTCTTGCTCTCGCTCTTTTTACACTCATTCAGATAGGTATGAATGATCTTACAAGGGTTTTGGATGTCATCGCAAGGAGCTAAAAGACTTAACTTTGTCAAACATTTACTGTTCTGTACTTATATAAAATTATATGTATTTGGTAAAATCTATGTACATTCTATTGTCACATTTAGTAGTATATCAGATCCTATGAATTTTTCTTAATAATTACATGGAAGCAAGTGGACATAGCACTTTTGGAAGTCACTCATCTATCATTGTTAAGTATGTCACAGAGCTTTTTTCCTTAAAGAGGCATTATAGATTTCCCCATGCAAACAACAGTGTTTGATGGGTGGTCATGAATAAACAAAAATTTGCACAAAAAATAGCGTATTTTGTAAACTTTATAAGTTATTGGTACAAGTAATTTAAATTTGAATAACATTACTACTGCACTTGCAACTCCAGTAACCACTATAGCCAACTTCCTGATTGAGAGCTGTAATAACACTACTCTGATTCACAGATATTGCTAAGTCCTGTATTTTGAAATGCTTTGCTCTCTTATCAGAACTATTTTCAGTGGTAACAGAGATGATTAGTCAGGTTTTCATAGGAAGTTTTTTTCCACTGATGATGCAGAATCCTTGTTAAACTATCAATAATAAAAAAAAGAAAATTCAAATAATTTCCACTAGAGGCTGTTGAAAATAGTCAGGATAAGACTCAAAAACATTTGAGAATATGGTGCTAGGAGCAATAACTTCATGTTAATTGGATGAATGAATTACAGATTTCATTTGTCCTCAAGCTCTGTCTCCTAGAAGCCATTAGACAAGGCTGGCTAAGACTCTCTGATCCAAGCCATGAGAAATCAGCAGTACATTACATTATGCAACAAGATAATAGTTCTGACATGCTTGTGAATAAAATGCTTTGCCAAATTTTAAGTATACCAGTTTGTAATGCTTAACACACACACACACACACACACACACACACACACACACACACACACACACACACGAGAGAGAGAGAGAGAGAGAGAGAGAGAGAGAGAGAGAGAGAGAGAGAGAGAGAGAGAGAGAGAGAGAGAGAGAGAGAGAGAGAGAGAGAGAGAGAGAGAGAGAGAGAGAGAGAGAGAGAGAGAGAGAGAGAGAGAGAGAGAGAAAGAGAGAGAGAGAGAGAGAGAGAGAGACCTTATATCCAATAAAAACCTTTACAGCAAACACAGAGATACTTTCATAAACTTGTGTGTTTCATGATAGGTCAAGTAAAATCAATGCAATAAACAATCAACACAAATGGAAAAATGTGAATATGGTGAATTAACAGACAGAATATTTTTTTTCTAGAGCTAAGCAATCTCTTCCACAATGCTTATAATGCTGAAGAGCTCTGATATAGTCACAAATAATAGAAGAGCAACAGGCCACACTCACTTTCACTGTGTTCTGCATTTTCTGTAACCTTCATGTGGTTAGGGCCAACCAACTTATGCTGCATTTGCATGTTTACCTTGAGTAACCTGGCACAGGTTCAGTGCCCCTGTGACAACCTGTCATGGCCAGTTTATCTCACCTTCAGATAATTTTTCTTTATGTTTTCATGATTCTGTAATGTGTAACAGGGGATTAAGTCCCTCGAACTACTGAAAATGTGTTCATTATTAGGTTTTACAAGGATATTCTCACCAGATCAAAGGACATAAGCTTGAAGAAAAATGGTAAACACTGTAAAAGAGAGTGGCAGATTATTAGACTTGTGACCACAACTGTGCTATTAATACAAATATCCTATAAATTCTTGTGATCATCAGTAACCATTAATGTAAATTACCTAAACCAAGCTTATAACTATGTATCACATGGTTTTCATTAGGATATCTGACAAAACAATGAGATCTAAAAATAAATCAGAAGTGAAAATACTACATACTCAGACACACACACACACTGTCAGTTAGGTCTGGTTTTCTTACATTCAAAGCTCATACCTGTGACCATAAATCTCATGCAAATATGTAAATTCTTATTTTCAGGGGGATATAATATCCCATAAGCTATGTACATTGGACAAAAAGATATCAGTACCTAGGGACTGAATGAAAATCTATAAATAACTTTTTACCCATATCTTAGTTTGGTGTACAAACAGTAGCAGACTATAAAGTAACATGTGAGTGTATCTTTTAAATGTCAAAAAATAAATCAATTAAGGTCTGGAATCCAGCCATATTTGGGTTAATCATCTATCAAAACACTGGCCCCAATACTGTACTTTTCCATGGCATCACTCAAGATACCAAACTACTCCAATGTCATGTCCTAATTTCCTGTAGTGATGGGACAGTCAAGGCTGACCACAATCCACTAAGTCCTTGGTGATCAGTAACATATCAGTCCTTTTAACATGAATCTCCTCCCAACTGTTCAATCCCATTCTCTCTCATGGCTACTCTTTAGATCATCTCATCTGTGTTTCCATGTTGCTCCTAAGTGAGACATTACACTACTTTTCAGTCAAGTAGTTAGGTGATTGCAGATGATGCTATGACTACTACCTAACAGAATGAAATACAATGTGTCAAAGTAAAATTTAACAAGATTTCACTACCATGAGCAGCAGAGCAAATTTCTGGTGTCAGCAAGGTGAGGAACCTATGTATTATTTCATCAATTACTATCATCTTCCTTCAGGCAACATAAGTATTCATTATGTTCAAACCTTATAAACATGATGAAAAACATGATCTTGTCTATATCACCCTTCTATTTCTTGCCATAAGAACATAACAAGGGTGATGCAAACAAGATCATTAGGTTTAGTAACTGACATGGGACAAGAAGTAACTGCTTCAAGCTTAATAAAAACTAGATTTACAAAGCAGGTTATCAAAATAGGTGTAGGGTCTTAATACTAGATGACCTCCAGTCCTTTCAACAGTAGGTGACAGGGACAGACTCAGTAATTTAACTGAGTGAAATTAAGAGATACAAGAACTGTATTAATATCTCGGTAGATTTCAAGAGACAAGAGAAAATTAGGTAATATGCCATGTAGGTGTGGAGACAGGAATAACAGGCTGGCCTGTAGTGCAAGACATCATGAACCAGCTTGAGGTGATGATAATGATGATGAAGAATGAAGTGTGACTACAAATATTAAATGGAGATTATAGCATAATAGTAATACGTACTTGCTAATAATATGTGCCTTGGTATCACAGGTACGGAATGTGAAGGAAAATTTACACAACTCACCTCCTCAATAATATGGCAATTTTCAGAGGTGCTACAAAAAGATAAAGAAAAAAAAAAAATGATGCTGTAAGTGGGCTAACAGACTTTATATGGCATATTTGATTAATGAATAAACAAGACTGGGGATCACAATCCTTGGAGAATATGGCAGATGCCCTGCAAGTTATACAAATATACAATGATTGAATATTCATTTTAACTTTTATACTGGGCTACTTTCCAGCAATAATTTGCAACACATCAAACTGTCTTACATGGACTGTCTTGTAAATTGAATTAAATAATCTAGATAAAGTCTCTGTGTCCCTGTGCTGCAACACCTCACTACCACTGAAGGCACAGACATCAAGTTTATATTCAATAAACTTAACACACCACTTAGCATGCCTACACCTCTCACAAATCCTGAAAGTGTAACAAAAATCATGAATATTCTTATAGTACAAGCAACACATCTACCTGTGTAGTGCTCTCACTACTGATCAAAATGGTGGCCACAATTCATTGCACAACTACTGTTCTTAAACACTTTGTTCTCTCATGAGGACTATTTTCATAGGTCACAGGAATAAGGTTTTCATGGGTGTTTTGTCATTGATTATGCAGAATCCTTGTTAATCTATCACTAGAATCATGAAAACACCCTTGAAAACTCCATTAACCTTCACTACATGTTCAAAGTAGTAGAGATTAGATGCCAAAATGTTTGAGAATATAACTCTTAGTACAACTACAAGCTGGAATCTAAAGTGTTCTTATAAGCCAAGTAAAATTTTCTTTCCAAAACAAAAATTCAAATGGTTTGTGGAAAACAATGCAATTATTTTACACTTCATGTCTTTCCTCACTACAAGATTAATATCAGGCCTTCAGATAAAAAATACTTCCCTCTTCCTTCCAAATACAGAGACTAGGAAAAGGATGTGGACCTTCCTTTATACAAATAGCTGTCCACAATGTACAGTTGCCCAAAGTAGTCGTGTCATATTGTACAAAATGCTTCAGACTAAATATAATTACCTGGCAACTACCTCCACCTACCACATCCTCAGTTCTTCTTGGTCTTTGTGGAGCTCTTAATATAAAGTAATGAATTAGTCCACATATTAATTTTTATTAAATTTATAAACATGAAATTCACTAGACTTTGTGACACCACTACTTGGGATAACGGTACAGACATTGCAAACTTGCATGTCAATACATTCCCACAACACAATCACACAAGTTTTATGTAACTGTCATGTAAACAGCAGTTTCTGGATTATGACAACTACAACGATATTTCAACTGCACCACAAAACAATAACATCAATATACATAAGAATCCTCAGTAAATAATAAGTAAATTAAATATACATATACATAAGAATCCTCAATAAATAATAAGTAAACTAAATCTCTTTTCAATCAATATATAATAAGTAAACTAAATATAAACATACATAAGAATCCTCAATAAATAATAAGTAAACTAAATCTCTTTTCAATCTCTTTTATATTTTACTATAACAATGTCATAGGAATAAACAGTATGTACTATATCATGTGATAAATGGATCCTCTATGTCATTTCCAGACATGTAACACCAAAAACCAACACAAAATAAAAAAAAAAATAACTCAGTAATTATCTCTAGATAAAGATATTAAAATCGTATCTGCAACAAATTAGCTTTGGCTCATGAGAAAAATGCAAGAGTGAAAAAAAAAACTAAATGCAACATAATGCTGTTCAAACACAATGTATAAAGTTATACAAACTGAAGTGTTAATACTTATAGTTTTCCTCCATGTACAGTTGCTCAAAGTGGTGAGGTCATATTCTACATAGTCTCTCCGATAACAGTATCAGACAACTGCCTCTGCTTTTCACATTCCCATTTCTTGATCTTTGTGGAGTTCTTGACATAAAGCAGTTCAACAGCACATATATTAATGTGTATTTAATTTACAACCATGAAATTTACTGGACTTTGTGACGTCACCACTTTGGATAACTGTACAGCTTCAGAGGACAGGAACCCAAAAGGAAATAAAGCAATAAATACCAAATCAGAAAAGAATCCAAAACACACATTGTTACATTATAAATAAATAAAACAAACCATGCATATTATATAAGTTTGACTGCTATGGCTTCCCCTTAAACAACAGAATGGCTTAAAGCAAGTTCATGAGTATAATTTTGGAACACACCACTGGCATCAAGATGAGTTGTCGAATAGTTCAAATTTTTGTAGTGCTTGTAGTAATGTACATACTTGCTTGGTAAAATCCGCAAGGGTTATTCAAATTAAGTAAAATACTGCCATTACCAGTCAAACAGTTATGGTGAAGTATTGGATATTTTCCTCCAAAATGCAGATTAGTCTGCTCTGTTAATCGACTAGATAAATATCATATATCTATTTGTATAGAAAGGACTAGATGTATGCCTTCCCACAAATGACTAGTGCTTATACAGGTGAGAATAATTAAAATATGTTTCTTTTTAAGATTTTAGTGAACCTCTAAGCTAGTTAATGGACTGTATATAATCATACTGGGATCAAGGTCCATATTTTGAAACACTTCAGGCTCTCACTACAATATTTTCTGAAGACCAAAGATGATTAGTCAAACTCTCATGGATGTTTCTCTCCAGTGATGACTCAGAAGCTTTGGTAAGCTATCACTACAATACTGAAAATGCTCTTGAAAACCTCCAATATCTTCCATAATGGTCTGTTAACTATTACTAGAATTATAAAAACACCCCTGAACATTCCAATAGCTTCCATTACAGCCTGTTTCATGCAGCTGAGACAAGATGCTGAAACATTTAAGAATATGGACCTAGCTATTCATGCCAAGATTCTACCTAAGGAGAATCCTGCATCTACACTCAAGGGCAAAGGCATTGTCAAAGTTGTCCCCAATATAAGGAGTAGAGAATTTTAAATAACACATTCATTCCTAGTTCACCAAAACTCAACAAAACACGAACTTCATGCATTACCATGGAATGCAGTGACAACAAAGAAGAATAAATAGAAATGAGGCTCCAAGTACATTCATAGCTAGAAAGGAATCTTACATATATTGTTAAAAAAACACATTAGCTATTAAATAATTAATAAGTGCTGTGATATTCTGCCTTCAGTCTACTACAAATGTATATGAAATCTACTTAAAAAGGAACAAAATGAATAAAAACTGAAGGAAATGAATAAGCTTACTGTGTATGTGTGTGTGTGTGTGTGTGTGTGTGTGTGTGTGTGTGTGTGTGTGTGTGTGTGTGTGTGTGTGTGTGTGTGTGTGTGTGTGTGTGTGTGTGTGATGTATCAAAGCTAAATCCCACCAAAAGAGAAAGGTGAAGTCCAGGAATTACTCAGCTTTCTGTCTGTAGTGAATGTTGCTCACACACTTATCTCCTTTGTCCCAATACAAGCCAAGAAGAGTATCATGACACTAAACAAGAAAGACACACAAGCCATGCCATAGCCTATGATGTGAGAGAATTTTCTTTTCTTTATTAACATTCCCACAGTCCAAAATGTCAGATCCATAATATCAGATTTTCAAGATCCACCACATTTACTTAACAGATCATACACCACGTACTGTACCATCCACACTTCACCCAAGTCAAGCACAGTAGGCTGACCTACCTAAGTGGTTCCAATATCCTAACGCATTAGTGATAAGATAACAGTGCTATAGGAATTAATTACTGTACACTCCAGCAACCTTCACACTTTACTCCAGTGAGTCTTGCTACAATCCCTGTCCTTAGACCCAAGGACATGAGAAGGGAAAAGCAAATACTAAAACACATCTCAAAAATTCAAATGCTGACTGAGTGGGAGAGGTCTTTTTACACCAAATCATCAAACATCTTCATTCCATCCTATACTGCCCTAACATTTGTCATAAATTGGAGGTAACATAAGGAGAGTGCTAAAGAATATCAATGTATTTTACACCTGGTACATCTCCACTTTTCATCAGACTACAAATACTTTGGTAGCTCTGAATGTGAGGAACGCGGCACAGAATAGGCTTATTATGAATTGTAGTATTGTACACATTTGAATACTCTTGCCTTCTGCTGGACATGCTGTGGACATGGCCTGCACCTCCCTGCCAGTGCTGGTGTTTTCTAATTACAAACCTTGCTGAAACACTGACACATTCAGCATTGTCTCCTTTTGACTCTTAAGAGTAGTAATGTGCACTTGATACATCAACACAGTTTATGTATAATTAATGAATAAAGAATCTAATACAGAACATTTCAATCTGAGAGCCTGAAAATGTGTGTATATTTCTACACAGATATAATTTAAAATGAAAAATTTATGGCATTCCATATGAAATCCTTGATGCAGCAACACATTCAGTTGATCAACAATAAAAAGATCAACTGCAAATCAAACAATTTGACGCCTACCAGTGTATCCCTAATTATTCCTCACCAAACAGAATCTTAGTGTTGTCCTGTGGGTGGGAGCCAGCAGTCCCTCACAGCAATGCACTAGCTGTCTGCAGCACCTGGGTCTGCCATGGCTCCTCACCCTCCTCTTGGGATCAATTCAGCAGACTTGACACCTCCCATATTTTCATGATTCGGTCCTGACCTGCAAAAAAGAGAAGTTTATTCATCAGCTGGTTTTATAAAAGCACAGTTTATCTTGAGTTTTCACTGACTTGGGATGAAACCATTAATTAACAATCTTATGCTATCAAAGTTTCAATCTCTACAATTTAAATTCACATTTACCAATACTTTTCTGTTTTCCCAAATCAGTTATTGCAATCATTGAATGATTTAATCTAATACCACTAGAGTCAGTATTATAAATGTCTTGAGAGCTAGGTTCTGTATTCACAATGGTTGCCCTTTGTCACCTAATGAAACAGACCAAACCCCATAATGCCATATGACCCATTGTTATGGCACCTCAAAACATTTCTAAATTATAAAACATTTTTACAATAAAAGTAATGTTTTCTTCATATTTTTTTTCCACTGTGATGCATATTTTTTTCTGGGGCCTTATTTGTCATGACTTTCCACCAACACCTTTTTTTTACTCCGACAAGCCATCAGATGCTTAGCTCCTTGCAAAGACAGAATCTGGCTGGGACTATTAGCTGCCTTATCACATCATTTGTCCAATACATCTCAACCCTGCAGCTTCATACTCTAACTACATGACATAGGTAAATAAAATGAACTACTTGATACTTAATGCATTAGGAGATGGTACATTATAAGTCTAAGTCAATCATGCAAATAATAAGTAAGTGCTAAAAGTACACATACTTACCCACAGTGAGCAGAAGACCAGTCTCCTCATCAAGGTCCATGTTGACTATGCTATGCTTCACTTCATGAAATTTGGCCAGTGACTGACGGCTGTAATGAAAAGATCAGCTAAGCTTAAATCCTGCAGGGCACTTCTAACCCAAAGGATCATAAATTTAAAGATCAAAAGTGTTGCATATTGAGCACTGATAGTAAGGCACCTAACACACTCCAAGGTTTTCTTATAATGAGCTCCAAGTCTGGTGTTAACATCTGTGTTGATAGGCTAATGCATTCCATAAACCTATTATTTTAATGAGCTGACCATCAAGAGTTATACCTATGCTGATTTACTGTCACTCCAAGGCTTCAGTACCACACTGATTTCAATGTCTAGTGTTATGTCTATGACAATGTATAGTACACATTAAATTTTGCTTACTTTTCTCCATTCATTCTATGCAGTCCATGAAAAAAATAAAACACAAGATTGTACAGCTGCAAACAAATAGATAATGTATTGTATTCACATGTATATGGAGTATATATTCAACATCATACAAAGGAACTGAGAGATTCACTAGTTACTCACTCTTGGTCTGATATTGATGTGTGGCACTTATCACAAACTCTTACATCAAACTCAAATCCCATTGTTGGGATGCAGGATCTCTTGCTGCTGCAGTTATCACAAACTGCCTTTCCACATTTCCTGAAAATATACTCTTTGACAAGATTATAAATATATGTGTGGTGATTATGATAATAGTTCTCTTTCCCATTCTTGATTATTGTCCTCCACTCCTTTTGGGAAGCAAAGACAAATCTCAGCCTACACTCCATACATTTCTTGACATGTGAACAGGGGCTACATTATGAAAGAAGACAAACCTACTTTGTCTTCATCAAGCTCAAGATCTCTGTTGTAACCTTAGTGTGCCAACTACATAAATGTTCTATCTATCCATCTATACCTGTTGTTTATTTATGAGAATTTCCACAGGGTGATAACTGCAAAAGAAAAATTTCTATTTATTCCTGTTCTTGCATTTCCTCCTTACATGGTCTAATTCTCTCATTCTCCTTTCACTTACCCCAGCACTCTGCCCTCCCATTTCATTATTTTTGTTTACACCTATTTACACAGTATTATTTTCATACCTCTACAATACTAGACTTTTTGTCTAGTAATGCAGATCCTGGGCCAAGTAAAAGTCCTGTACTTTTATCCACAGAAAAATACAGAGGTGATGGGATTTCCAACCGCAACTAATTTTTTTATTTATTTATTTTTTTTACAGAAGTATACATAACTATTAATGAAGGAAGAATTGAGTGAGTCTTGCCAACACCTGAGAATAACAATGAAAAATAGAACTAAATGCTGAGTTTACTGACCGACAGTGATGCTGACGAAGACCAATCTGCTTCTGGTCCATCATGGCTTTTATGTTCCAGAAGAATGGTCGCTCACAATACTGACAAGTATCAGACTGCAACCACTCGGGTGTCTGAAACATCCAAGTATCTTCATGTAGGAAAAGAATGATTAGAGCTTTAATATGCACTATCTTGTATTTCATTAAACATTTTGACACAGACATATATTATGTAATCTGAAAATGAGTAAAATAAAAGATAGAAGGCCAATATAAGTAAAACAATATCTAAAACAAGGAGAGATGTATATCAAAGTTTCCAAGTAAGGGATAAGAGTGATAATACTACTTAACTTGCATCAGCACAATGAACAGAATAAAGGTGAGAGTAAATAAAAAGACTTGTGAAACTACAAACATTAACTCTTACCTCCTGCCTATTGGCTTTCATGTCCCAGAACACCACAATAGCATCTTCTCCTCCAGAAATTAACTGATGACTCTTCTTACAGTAAACCAGTGAAATAACTTTACTCCTGAAACAAAACATGACAAAATATGATAGCAAAAGGAGAGATAGAAACAGCTGGTCAAGGAATTTCAAAGAATATGTTAAAGGAGGAAGTTGAAAGTGAAAGAGACAAAGAGTAATGTTGTCTCAGTTATCTCCCCTGGTGTACAGATACAGAGTACTCGTAGTTTTTGAGATGATGGTTAAGTCACCCACTCTTGTAGCACCACTCCTTGTAATAAATGAGTATGATGAAACTTTATCTTTGTCTCCTTTATGTTGATGAAATGTAGACAGTCATTCATATTTTTTTATCCTCCTTCATACAACTTGCCTTCCTACCTGCCCCATACTTAATGTTTTTTTGCTAGTTAAGACCAAGAGTAAAACATTATTTCACACATTACTGGTCTGCATGAGCTGGGACACCTATTAAGGAAACCTGTTTAAGTAACAAATGGGTTGTACTTTGCTGTTCCCCTCATATCACAAACTTCAATAATGATTACCGTAGATAGACACATAATTCACAGCTTTGGAAATTTCTCCTTTATAACATGATCTTGTGTGCCATGATGCTAAAATAAGTACACAAGGTAGCTATAAGAGAATGCTGCATATTACAATTAGAAAACACAAGCAAATATGCAAAACAGTCAATGTTTCCTACGTGTGTCCTTGAAGTTCAAAGGCTGTTCCTTTGCCACCTCCAATGTCCCACACAATCACAGACTGGTCAAAGGAGCCAGAGAAGAGAAGCTGCCGTTCAGCATCCCAAGCAAGGGATCTTATGGAGCCATTGTGTCCCTGAGAGTATGTAAAAAAGAAAACAGTAATATGAAATAATATTATGTGATATGGACTCATGTGCATCAAAGATGCAGTTTTGACAAGCATCTATAAATACACATTTCCAAAGAAATAGGAAGACATAGTAGAGTATATGAGAATGTGAGTTGACAGAATGAAAGAATTAGAAGAAGCAAAGGTGTACCTTAAGAACTGTGATGACCTGTGGACCAGTCTCTTCCAGCTTGAGCATTGTTATCTGTCCTCCATAATCTCCCACAAACACATGTGTGCTCTTAGCATCATACTGCAGGGCTGTGCACCATGCCGAGCACTGGTGACCACCCAGCCGTCGTCCACTACTGGTGCAGTGGTACACAAAGAACTTGTCCCTTGCTGCAGAGAGTATCCATTTGGCAGAGGCGCAATGGATGAGGCCTGTGACACGACTCTGGTGGCTCAAGTACTCACGAACTTGAGTGATGCTGTTGTAGTCTGCAGCAACTGTGAATTCCTGCAAAACAAGATAATTATGAGATCTGAGATGCACACACACTAGCTGGCCAAAAAAAACCTGAGTAGTATGATTATGTTTATCACACAATGTTCTTCATAATCAATCCCTTGTCACTGACTAGCAAATATATTACAGGTCAACCATCACTGACCTGGCAATCACTAATCCAGCACTAATTTCAGCTAGTGTAATTTTAAAGTTCCTAGGCAGCTGCACCAACCTGCTGCCACTACTGTTTGCTGGCATTAATTGGTATATAATCAGTTGGCATCACTTCTAAACACGGAAACCATTCCAATTTGTTTTCCTCCATTAACTATTAAACCTACTCACTTTTAGCTCCAGCCATGGCTCCAGTGAAAGGAGAAAATGCTCCTCATTGTGTAAAGCACAAATAATGTATGAGATTATCCATAAGAGATAACGATGAACTTCTGAAAAAACTTGACAACGGTATGTCTGTGTGAATATTGTGTGAATTATACACATTAAGAAACAGAAAGAAAAATTGTTCAGTTTCTTTGCTAACAGCATCGGCTGTACCAATACTATCGGTATCAACAGAAAATTAAGTAACAGTATTGGTATTGCAAAAAATGTGATATTGGTACAGCCCCACTTATTAATCAATTTATACTGATTTATGGGGGTATTTTAAAGGGAGGATGAGGTGGTTAATTGTTATGTTGTGCATTGTAACCTCTGTTATCCAGCAAAATCACTAATCTGGCACCCTACAGGTCCCAACGATGCTGGATTAGTGATGGTCTACCCATACAGACACTGATACGAAAAAATGTAATGCAAAAAAAATCTATACTATAATATTTATTCCAGTCAGGTAATAGCAAAAAATGTCTCCAAAATACTTACAACAACTCTTCCATTATCAAGTCCCAGAAACAGGAACCTCAGGTCTGGCAAATAATGAAAACTGGTAGGAACAGATGGTAGGAAATGGCATACACTCGGCCAATATTGTCCTGAATCCCGCTGCTGCCAAATGCGCATAGACCTGCCATAAAACAAATATCATTACATGTTTATAATCTTTCAATATTCCTGTTCCTTGACAGGAACATAATACAAATATGTAGGATTTGTGTTGTCCCTTCATATTAAAAAAAATAAATAAATAAATAAAAAATGAAATATTGGAAAAAAAAAATTCATAGTAGCAGGTAGGATGGTGCCAAACATCTGAGTCTGCATGACTTGACATATAATCAGACTATAAAAAATTTAATTGCCAGCATTTAGAGATAAAAAGTAAAACCAGACATATATCAAAATCTATAAGTGGAATGAAGGAACTAAGAGGCTCAGTTAGGTTAAATAAAGTTATTCCAATAACTTCAGGGAAAGCAATAAGAGTTTTTTTCTAAGAAGGTTAAAAGGAATGAGAGCAGTTGGTAATCAAGACTCTGTCTCACTGATGCAGTCCCATTATGTGCGTGGTGTCACTTAAGGATATCGAGGTATAATAAGAAACACTGCTGCTTGGCAAGTGGAAGGTGCTGGGTTAGATCCTAGGTGGTATCATCTTTTCTCTATCATATTATCTAAAACTTCCACTGGGTATCATACATCATATATCAGCTGTCTTGAGGTGGGACTATGTCAAGTTTAGTTTTAATTTGTTTAGGTAAGCTTGTTTAGTAACATGACAGTCAGGGATGAAGACTCAATTCATTCTCTGTATAAGAAAGGTTACTTTGGCATAACATCATTAAATATTGGCAAATCTTTCATGGTAGTTGCTCAAACATCATTAAATATTGGCAAACCTTTCGTGGTAGTTGCTCAAACAACCTTCAGGTCAATTTCCCAAAGCTTCACTGGTGCTCCAAAAGGAGACAGGACCTTAAGGAGGTCGGGGCCACCACCAGGAAAGTTTACAAATGACTAGATTTTAAACTGCTTTCAGTAAGATTGTACTTGAGGCAAAAAATTAAATATGTAGTTATGCTAAGGCAAGGCTGGATCCACAACTCCCAACACTGAGCCAAAGCTGGGTCCATGCCCTCTCAGTAAGGTCAAGGTTAGCCCCACACCCTCAACACAAGGTCCACGCCCCCAACACAATGTCCATGGCTTTACCACAAGGTTCACGTTCGCATCACAAGGTCCACGCCCCCAACACAAGGTCCATGGCTCCGACACCAACGTCCCCAACACAAGGTCCACGTCCCCATCACCAGGTCCACGCCCCCAGCACCTACTTGTCATCGCTGATAGAGATGACACCCGTGCCTCCATTAATGAGTGTTGCGGCGTTGATATCGTCCCCAATTCCCTCTACTTTGGACACCAGCACAGGCTTGTCCGTGGGTGTTGTCCTGGCAGGCTGAGCACCACGCAGAGGCTTTATCTCAGCAGCCATTGCCTTCGATCATATGACGTGATGATGTCAACAAAGCCTGGCAAGGTTGCTTCTGCCACTCACCACAGGGCGGAGGCGCCGTCACGTTTTTGTCTTTTTTCTACTCTTATCTGACCTTGTCATGGTTATAACAATACGTGGATGTGTTTAATAAGCTTCAAAGATAATAGGTAAATCAATTATTGTCTATGTTTTTTCCTTCTCTAAGAATAGTAATGACGTTTCCGTAATTTATTCCTACATGTTCCATCTCCAAAACAATGAAGGTTGTCTTGCCTGTCACTGTGTGATCTGTTTGTATGCTCGCCAGCCAGCATAACCGCTTAAGTAGTAACAAATTTCACAATCACCTTAGCTGCGGCTTCTAGTGTACGAGCGTAACAATGAATTGGAACTTTGTTAACGTAACTTTGGGAGGTACTGGACTGACCAAAAGCTAATAATCCTTAATATATTGTTACGAACGCGTATATGTAGCAGCATATGAGCATGCAGTGTGTATGAGGTGGCCGAGTACACATGTGAGTAAGTATGAGTACATGTGTGCATGAGCTAAATAGCGGCGGTGTGTTGCTCGCTGTTTACATGAGGTTGGTACTGTTATCTATAGCGCTATAGTCTGCTGAGAGCAAGAAGTCCGTTTAAGGTGGGACTATATATATATATATATATATATATATATATATATATATATATATATATATATATATATATATATATATATATATATATATATAGTATGATGGTTTACCTCTAGCCAATCTGCCAAATCAACCTTCGTACATGGGCCTCTCTCTTTTGTTTCCCATCCGGGTGCTATTTGAGAGTGGTATTTTATGTATTCTGTATATAATAAAGGAAGCTACATAGTACAATGAGTGTCGATGTTTAGTATTATAACTACGATTTGTATAAATTATATGAAGTGGCAAATATGTTTTCCCATGTACCACGTTGTCCTAGTAGTAGTGGTGGTGGTGGTGGTGGTGGGGTATCATTACAAGGGATTAGCACTCTCTCGCAGGTGTGTTTGTGTGTGTGTGTGTGTTGAAGGAGGAGGAGGAGCAGTGGGAAAGGGATTTTGATGGAAGCTAGAACTCCGACTCGCTCGCGTTCCAGGGTCCTGCATAGCAAGAAAATGAAAATGGTTTACTGCGTCAACAAGTATTTCATTGAAGAGAAAGCTTATAATGGATTCCTTATTCCACCTTCAAAAGCAACTGCAAAAGCCACCAACGTTTCCGAGAAAACTGTTCAAAGAATCTGTTCGAAACGAGGCCGGACATCACCTGAAAGGACTGTCTTTTTGTCACCAAAGAAGATGAGATATTCTACACGACTTTGATAAATGTGTTGTAAGGAGAACAGTCTTAGCATTTTATGAGAGGCATCAAGTCCCTACTCTGCTAAAAATTCAAGAAATGAAGGAAAAAAATATCCTTAAGTGGTTGCAAAACCTACCTTCACAAGATTGAAATTGATAATAAATAAATACTACATATATATATATATATGTATATATATATATATATATATATATATATATATATATATATATATATATATATATATATATATATATATATATATATATATATATATATATATATATATATTGTGTGTGTGTGTGTGTGTGTGTGTGTGTGTGTGTGTGTAAGAGAGAGAGAGAGAGAGAGAGAAACACTTGTGAAGGGAGACAGACTGTTAATCCGATAATTGGCGGACGAACTGGCAGCGTCGCACTCATGGGAATTCCAGAATCTGCCACACCTTGAACGGACTTCATGCTCTAAACCGACTATAATGGAATGAGAGCTAACATATGCCTATCAGTTGACCTCTGAGGCCCTGAGGGCCATAAGGGTGTTCGTGTGAATGTGTGTCGCGTCTCTGGAAGCATACTTAGCTCAGTTTGAGCTGCTGGCTGAAGCTAAGGATAAAACGACTCTGTCGGAGAATGCAATCCAGCTGGTGTCTTGCCTGAAAGGACCTGCTGTGGAGGTACTTTGTGCACATCACAGCCACCCAGCGTGCCTCATACGGTAACCTAACGGTGGCATCAGGACAAGTCTATAAAGTGCGTTCCCGTGGATTGATTGCTAGAGAGGGGCGAGTCGTTGCAGCTGCTGGTCCAGAATCTGGAGTCGCTGGCTCACAAAGCGTATCTGGGCGCAATGGGTCAGTTGCTTGGCGTCCTTTTGAGGGACTTGGTTATTGATGCACTGAGGGACCCGCAGCTTAAGCTGCATGTGAAACAGGAGCGCGCGGCCAGCCTGCCGGAGACTCTGCCCCATACTTCGGACTTGGAGGCAGTCAATCGGTAATGCTGACCAGAGATGTGAGGCCGGTAGCTCCTGCGGTGCACCACGTCGTCCTCGCCCTCCGCACGCTGAACATGCCACGGGAGGCTGCCGGATACTTCCGTGGGGGATGTAAACGAGGACATCGCTTGAATGACTGCACCACGAACGGCAGCGCAAGGACGGCAAAGGACCTGTTCAAAGGAGTCAAACCAGTCATCGGCCCGTCTGCCCTGCTGCTGGACCTGCGGGCAGAGAAACCACTTCGCTTGGGCGTGCGAACACCCGAGGCCGGTGTAGACTGTCACCAGTCAGGGAAGCAGTATCCGGCTAAGTGGAGGGGCCGCCTACCAGTCATCGCCAACTAAGCCCTGCTCCCGCTAAATCAGCGCCGCCACCCCTATCGTCCAAGTAGAAGGCTTGGACTGGTCAGTGGACACTGGGAAGGACAGGATAACCGTCAGGATAGATATTATCGCAGTACGGGACCTTTCTGACCTTGAGAACCCTGGGTATGGGTCTCCTCGACTGCCTGACGAAGGGCCTACCTTGTAATGACTTCAGGAGAGGAACTTTGAATGTACAGGATGCCGAGGTGACGCCTGTCCTAAGGTAGTGACAGCTGAGTCAGCCAGTCTGGCCACGAGGAGGGGGAAGAGAGTAAAGGAATGTCACTGTAGTCTGGGCGCACACACACACACACACACACACACACACACACACACACACACACACACACACACACACACACACACACAGCATAGCCAATACATAAGTAATTTTTCGTGAATATTCTTATAATGTAGGGGAGGAAGGAAGAGAATGGAAGAGGAGGAAGTGGAGGGGAGGAGAAGAGAGGGTGGGGAATAAGAGGAGGCAGAAGGAAAAAAATAAAGTGTATATATATATATATATATATATATATATATATATATATATATATATATATATATATATATATATATATATATATATAGAGAGAGAGAGAGAGAGAGAGAGAGAGAGAGAGAGAGAGAGAGAGAGAGAGAGAGAGAGAGAGAGAGAGAGAGAGAGAGAGAGAGAGAGAGAGAGAGAGAGAGAGAGAGAGAGAGAGAGAGGGGGGGGGGTTGGGGGAGGCACAAAAAGGATATCAAGAAGCACATTTTTCCTCACATCAGCATAGGAGTCTGGAATAATCTACAAGAGTGTGGTCAATGCAAGAAGTATTTATAGCTTAAGATAAAAATTAGACACTTGTAGATAGATCTTACCAATAGTGGCTCCTCATGGAGGAGCTAAATTATGTGCATATGGTGATGAATACTCACTGTACAACACATGTGGGGGGTTTTGTTTTGGGGTCACACATGGTTATGTTATAGTATCATAGGTGAGTCATAGCTAATGCCTGTACTTGAAAACTTATATCTTATGATTTTTCAGTTCTGGATGAAGGATTTGCAACCAAATATGTTGTTTTTATTTATATAGTTGCAGACTGGGGAGATTGATGGACAAGAAGTCGGGACAAAGTATTATTCTATTTGTAATGTTATATAAAACTCTCTCTCTCTCTCTCTCTAAAAATGACAAATGGATGATAGACTAAATGAAAACATAAGGTCAGTGCTGCTGATTTTCCCTTATAACATGGTATTGCACTCCATTAACCTCCACCATATTTACATTTGGAGGCATTGCACTGGCTGGCACAAGCAAAGCTGACCTACCACTAGAACTGCCAAAGTGTGTGGAAAAGTCTCCATTTGTAGGTTTGTCTAACTTCTGAAGATATGTCTCCTCATTGCCTACAGCCTGCACCACACCTTTAGCATTTTCATCAATTTCTGAAAGATGAACTCGTTCAATTTCTAGTCTAATTTCTCTGGGAGAATCTATATCCATGTCATGGTACTTATGCATATGCTGAGACATGTCTTCATTACTACTCAATGTTATGTTACACAAAGCACATACATAGTGTGACAAATGACTACTATTTAGATGGCTTGATAGTGTCCCTTTTCTACTATCTACTCTATCTGTTACTTCATGGACAGATATTCTGTGTGTTTGTAATTCTTCCTGTGATATAAATTTCTTAGAACACAGAGGGCAAATAATGTTGCTTTTCCTAACATGGATAGCAACATGATTCTTATAAGTCAGCTTAGTGCTAAATGTCTTTTTACATTTCTTACAGGTAAACAAATCAAGCTTTGAACCATGAACCTTACTCTGATGAATTTTCAGAGCCCTTTGTGTCATTACTGAGAAATCACAACTGTCACATTTGTATCTTGTTAATTCAGAATTATCATGTACCTTTGCAATGTGCTTTTTTATTAAGGATTTATAACGAAATCTTTTATCACAGACAGGACAAGATACTCCTTTTTTTGAGTGTTTCATGTTCATATGGATGTACAATGAACTCATTTTCCTGAATTCCTTGTTACACACCTTACAAACACTGTCATGATCTCTTCTATGTACCCAAAACAGATCACTGCATCCTAGCACTACCCCACATATTTCACAAGGGCCACTGAATTGCTGCTGGTGTTTCAACAGATCTTTTTCTTTGACATAAACTTTCTTGCAATGCTGACAAAAATATGGGTACCTCTTGGCTTCTTCATGTTCTTTGTGATCTTTAACAATATGTGCCCTTAAGAAACTGTGCTTTGAATATGCCTTCCCACAAATTTTGCATACAAAGTTTTTCTCCTTACTATTGGGTGGAAGACGTTTCTCCTCAAACTCTCTCTTGAAGGCCAGTTCAATGTTTTCATGATCCTCATCATCCACTTCATCATCAGTTATCCAGTCATCATTTTCTGATCCTTTTACAACACTGTTGACTTTATCAGATGTCTTGTTGCCTTCTTTTGTTGATGATGATTGTTGATCACTACACCTCTGAATGTTTATATGAGAGTTTCTTAAATTACTCTGATGTGAAGATTTCATGTACTTAGCAAAAAGTTTGTTCCTGGATGATTTTTTACCCCTTCGCTTTGCATGCCTCTTCATCTTTTGCCAGAAAGCAAAATCATCATCTGAACTATACTCAGTATCTTCTGGGTCATTTCCAAGGTTATCTGAAAATATAATAATACATAAAGTTTTGCAGTGAATACATACATGCAAACAGCAAGAGATTATTTTGTTTAAAAGTTTAAAAGGGATACAGATGACAGACATGATGCAGAATGCAGAAGTAATGCTCTACTAGAACTTTTGACAAGATATGGCACCTGGACCTGAATTATAAAATACCACATCTGGGTTTGACAGTCATCAGAAAGAAACACATTTGCAATCTTCACAAAGACAATGAAGTCAGGATCATAGCAGATCAGCACCTGGGTGCCTTGGAGGAAACTGAAGATAAAACACCATTAGGAAATTAAGTTCATTATTAGATAATTTCACAGAAGATTGTTTTTTTGAGGAATCTAACCTAACTGTGGAGTAGGGAATACTAATACTTGATATGTATATGGAATTAGACAAACTGTTATAGAGATATATATAAAAAAAAAAGATAAAACAAAGAAATATGAGCACTTATAAGAAATGACTTGAATAGTAAATAAAAACTATCAGCATTAGCAACAATGTTTAAAACCCACACACAGTAATTGCAAAAAAATTAAATATTTAAACATTTTGAATAATGATATTTTCATAAAAAAATATATAGAGTAAAAGTGATGTCTGTCTAGTTATCTTCGTCATTTAATTATATATGTGAGTTATTTATCCATAGGCAGGGAGTAACACCTCAAAAGTTAAACAATTGGACTACCATTGCTTCTCACCTCCACCAAGATCATCATGAGGCAATGAGTTCTCTTTAAAACTAAAAGTTGAAGCAGAGGACATTGTGATGTGCCGCTCTTGGTGGTCCAAATTGTTGTCATCTGTAATATTAACATAAACAGGATCACTGGTGGTACTGGCACTACAGGAGAGAGTAGCAGGGGTTCCTCAGATACATTTGAACAACATGCAAAGATTTCTTTACTTTCTGAAGGCTTCTAAATGACAATTCATGTCATCATGAAAAAAGGACTAAATGACATAAATCTTGAAATGATGAGGATGACATTATCCAAAGTGTAAATGTTCTAACTCTCAATACCATACCATCTTCTTCGCATGGCTGCAGAGGTAATAGCTCTTCCTGGGGCTGTGGGTGGAGAAGCAGCTGATGGGCATTGGGGAGAACACTAAACTCCGTACCAAAACAATCTGTCAAAAGTGCAAAGTAGTCACAATTCTCTACAAAAAATAAACAAGTTATAAATAAAGTTGTATTACACCTATTACTACACCTTGCTACGAACAAGGAAATACATATGCTAATAAGAGTAATAAAGGAACTTTGTGATCATATAACTATTTAGAATAAATAGCTAGTGTACAAAAAGGTATTTATATCTCTCCTTATATCTTATTAGTCTTATTCTCTTTACCAAGTTGGTGTATAACTGCCAAAGCTAGTCATATTTGCTAGATCATGATTTTGCATCCTAGACACTTCAGCATTTTCTTCCTTACCTGAAAACAAGAAACATCTACTTACATGCTATTGAAGAAAGGGTCTAGAACCTGAAATTGCTGTCTAGTAAATATGACTAGCTTTTGGGAAAGTCATACATTAACTCAATATAAAAGGTAAGACTCTAATAAGATAAAAGAAAATTACCTTAAGGAAGATAATAAATGCACTCATGCACATTACATAAGTGAAAGTATAATCACCTTGCTCATCATGCAAATAACCTGTACTACTTTGTGATGGTTCTTGAGCCAAAGATGTATATACTTCAGATAGTGGCAAGGCAGGCAATAGCACATCACAAGGCTCTTCTAGACGGCCAAAACCTGAAGCATACAAATCTGAAAAGAAATAGCATCTGTGAGATTAGAAATATTAATTTTAATTTGATTTTTATATCATGTGATAAGTGTCAACAACAAATTTATGTATATGTATTTAAGGGATTATAACTTACCATAGCTTGGCAGTTCATATAAGGTGCTTGCATCATGATCTGTTTCTGCTACATTCTGTGCCTCTGCTGATGCTGCAAAAAGAGTGAGGTGTACAAAATATGATTCCAGACATGCTGACTTACATTGTTAAAAGCAATCTTTCCTCAGTATACACTTTTCTCAGAATAATCTGAATGATCAATAAAATATATCAATAATTACTTTACTATAATGAAAGTATAGCTAATACATGCTAAAACATATCAGGTAATGTAATGTGTATATTTTGTAATGAACTTCAAGGTAACATGACATTTACCAGTAACACCTGAGGAAGCTTGCTGCTCAGTGGTATGCACAACACTTGAGGAAGTCTGTCCCTCACTGCCATCTGCAACATCATAAAACTGATTATTTAGCAAGGCACAGGGTATACAGCTCATAATTTCATCAATGCTATGGACATATATATTACTTTATAATAATGCATGAAAATATAATATGAAGATTGTAAAACCTAACATGATTTTGAGAAATGTACATAGTTTATGTATCGCTAAAGAAAATCAGGTCTTTGTTCATTTTAAAGTCAATGAATCACAGCAAATACAATAAAAAAGTATATAAATAAATAAATAAATAAATAAATAAATAAATAAAAATATAAGTACTTATATCAATGAAGCTACTAGTAAGGAAAATGATTATATTTGCACCATTATAATAATAGTAATATGATGCTTCAATATTCAAATTTAGGAGCTGATTCATATCTTCAGTCAACAATGATAAATACCTGTGGTTATTGTAAACGCACAGGAAAATGAGTGACAGCATATTCAGTTGTACTACATACTTGTGGGAATTGGAACAGCAGTGCTCAGAAGATGCCCCTTTGAGCCTATGTGATGAGGCACAAAATGATCCTCACACACCACCTGTGTGTGTTTCACATAGGCAATGTTGAGGGTTTGCACCCACTGTTGTCGTCTGCAAACATTTTGGTTCTATGGGAAATTGCATGATGAAGCACAACATTGAGATCAAGATTTTTTCAGGCATTTATTAAGTATAACTGTCTCACTGCAACAATGCAGCAGTTAAGATTTCTCTGTGAACTCATGGTTTGCTTATTAACTAGAGGGAGTTTGAGGGCAAGTTTTTTTTTTTTTTCGTATATGTTGTAGTGGTTCTTCTAGGGAATGGGATGTGGACCTCTATCCTCTGAAGATAATCTTGACCTATCCGATTGCTAATACTATATTAAATATGTAAATTAAGTAAAGCTACAGGCTTACTTGGCATCTTTAGAATAGAATGTGCAGTAATCACCAAATTCAAGAGGGCATCATTCCGTAACCAGGTGGGGCAGTAATACCGATATTATTTTATTTTTATTTATTTATTTTTTTTTACGAATTCATTTCACTCATGGTCACTAACCTCTTCGCATCCTTGGGAAATAAATGAAATACTATGTTTGGGTGTGTAGACTTCCTCTTGCCGCATAAACAACAACAGTTTCTTGACACATTATGTAGCATTGTCGAGCCCTCTGCACATCGCCAGCAGGTTTGTTTACATGTGACCACGGTTTTCGGGGTGTAGCCTTTATAACGGCACCTTTTTATCTCTTTCCTCTCTCTTTCGTGTGTGTGTGTGTGTGTGTGTGTGTGTGTGTGTTTTGCTATATATTTCATTCTATTTGTTTATTTCCATTTCCTCCATATGCTATATGATATGTCCTTTACATCCTCTGCTTCATGAGTATTCTTGATGTCAAATACTACGACCAAAGAGTTTAAATTTAACTTTTATATGTGGCTGTCGGAGCTTGAGACACTCCCTTTTCTTACTTTCACATCCTGCAGTCAAGAATAAAGTGTTCAAGATATTCCATTTCTGAATTGCAAATCACTGTTCTCTCTCGTAAATGAAAAAAAAAAAAGTCTGAATACTCATATATACAACACAGTATATGAAAACTACAAGGGAATGTGCGGATCAATGACTTATTTTTATTAGGTAAAGTCTTTGCAGCGGATAACTGACGTAATTAAAAACATGATATTGAAGAAAGTAAGTTTTTTTTTTTTTTTTTTTGAATGGTTAGACTTAATCTTTTACATAAGCTTAAGTGGCAGAAGAGAAAAGCAGAATCTTTTCAGAAAACTGAGTATGTATTGGACTGTGAGCCTCAACCATCACATCTGGACACAACCAGAGATATAGCCCACAGTAGTATAGCAGTGGATTCAGATCCCAGCAGTGTAATACCTGACACAGCACCCTCAAGGAACCTGTAGTTTCTTCTTCTTCTTCTTTTTCTTCGAGAGAGAGAGAGAGAGAGAGAGAGAGAGAGAGAGAGAGAGAGAGAGAGAGAGAGAGAGAGAGAGAGAGAGAGAGAGAGAGTGTGTGTGAGGGGGGGTGGGGGGGAGGCCATGTGTCAGGTTCCCAAGGAATAGGACTTATCCCCTTGCAATGTTAAAAAGTCAGCAGGAAATCAGGGATAGTGCAGAGGTGTGTAGTGTCCCTGTGGGTGAGGCTTAAGGCTGTATGAGAGGGTGGGGAATTCCTTGCATTGCTTTTCTATCTCAATTTCATCTCAAGTTCAAACATTTTTCATGACATGTACTGCTACTCCCACTTGTTCCTATTGATCCTAATTCCTCCCTCTTTGGTGTTATTACTAATGAACATGATGAAGGATAGACTTTAATTCTTAACCATTGTAATGATAATATAAACAGTCTTGTACATCATAATCCCTCATACAGTGAGTATACATCACACCTCCAATTTTCTCTAACACCCGTAGTTCAGATCTAATACTGCATAAAAATTTGTATAGCTAAACTATGCTATTCCTGATAGTTTAGACAACTTAATCTTTCCTGCAATGCTAAGCGCCTTTAGGTGGGGACAGGAGAGGGTAATCGTTGCTGTTCCCCATCAAGAAATATCTTCACAGTCCTTGGCATTTACACATAACTGTTCAAGCCTTCCTTACATCAGTGAGTCAAGACATGCCGAGTAATGCCAGATTTGGTTCGAAATTGCTCTCCACACTTGTCACATGTAAAGTCTCCCACATCACAATGAATCTTTGCATGAATGGCCAGATGGTTCCTACTGGGTAAAGACTTTCCACAGGCACAACACCTGAATGCTTTCTTACCTGTGTGGAGTTTTGTATGTCTTGTGAGATTGGCTTTACGACTAAACATTTTCCCACATTCTTCACATTTAAAATTCTTTTCTCCAGTATGAACAGGCATGTGATCTTGGAGGCGGCTTCTTGATGGAAATATTTTTCCACAATCCTTACACAAATAGTTATTTTGATCAGAATGAATGAGTCTATGTCTAAAAAAGACTCGTTTATATACAAATTTTTCATCACATACTTCACACTCATAAGGAGTCACTCCAGAATGAACAAGAATATGTTCATGCAACTTGGTCTTTGAAGTAAAGGCTTCCTCGCATTTCTCACATTGGAAAATGTCTGTGCCAGCTCCAGGAGCCACAGGGTGACTGTGTGACAACCCACTTTCGCTCACTTGTCCTTCATCATGTTCGTCATAGTCAAGCTCCTCTTGCTCTTCTTTTATTTCCACCATTACATCAATAGAATCAACCTTTATTGGATTTGCTAAGTGGGTCATGTCAGGGAAAGGATCGAGCTTAACAGGACATGCCAAGTAGGTCATGTCAGGAACAGGATTTTCACACTCTTCAGTCTTCAACTTTTTCAGATGTGTGTGAATTATTGTATGCTTTGTGAGATTGCATTTTTGACTAAACATTTTTCCACACTCTTCACATTTATAAGTCTTCTGTTTAGGATTACAGTAACAGAATCTGTGTTCCCTTAAGTGTTTTTTAAACTGAAATTTTCTTTTACATTCCTCACACTCATAAGGAGTCATTCTAGAGTTAGCAAGAGCATGTTCATAGAACTTGGTCTTGCAAGTAAAGACTTCCATACATTCTTCACATTGAAAAAAGTCTGTGCCAGCTCCAGGAATCATAGACTGAGTGTGTGATGCACTGCTTTCACCTGCCAGTCTTTTCTCATGCTGGCCATAGTCAAGCTCTCCCTGTTCTTGATTGCCATCATCATGCAGCACTGACATGCCTCTCTAAGGCTCTTTCTGTAAATTCTGTCTAGAGAACACTTTTTGGATTAACAAAAGAAGAAAAAAAATCTTAGAGAACAAACAGGGATTTTATCCTTCCTATGTTCAAGGATATACGGGTTGGCCACACACTCCAAAACTGAGTCGAAAGAAAAAGGTCACTGAAGACAACTAAAAAGGAATGTAGTGAAAGATCTGAGGATGTCCTTTAAATGGAGATGTCAGCCTAATATACAGACAAATATCTTGCATAGTGTGCTGAACAGAGATCTTGCTAGGAGATATATCTTGTGGTTGTGGAGAATGTGTTGCTCTCAGCTGACTCAACCATACCTGAAACAAAAGTATATGTGTAATTACCTATATACTACATGTGGAAAAATATCAATATCAACTGCTGAGAAATCCCAATGATAAGGATTAGTGTTAGTAAAATATGCTTATGATCAACTGCTTGTATAAACTTTTGTTGTTTTGGAAAATCTTTATAACACATGTGTCACTTACAACAATGAAACTTACATAATCATGTGATTATAATTATAAATTAGTAATAAATAACAACTTTTGTATATTTCCTAAAATTTAGGGATAATTCCCTAGAAGTAAGAAAATATCCCTAGATGTCTGTGTTACAACAATAAAACTTACATAATCATGTAGGACAAACTAAGTCCATATTATACAGATAAAAAAATTTGAGAGGATGTGTCTGATATGGCTGCAGTGGCCCCAGGAATGTGCTACATCTACTTTCAAGTGCAACAGAGCTCTCTGGACTTAGAAAAAGTTGAGAGAGACAACACATTCCCAGAGCTATTGCATTCATATCAGACACATTCCCTCAAAAATTTTTACCTCTATGACATGGCCTTAGTTTGTCCTACATGATTATATAAATTTCATTGTTGTAAGTGACACAGACATCTAGGAATATTTTCTTACTCCTAGGGAATTATCCCTAAATTTTAGGAAATATAGCAAAAGCTGCCATTTATTACTAATTTATAATTTCTATAACTATTTACTTCATTTTTATAAATTTGGAGGAGAGACACAAAGTATAAGACAGTAATTCAATCTTTGATCCCATTGCAAAGCCTCAATGTAAATAAACAGTTTTTGGCACTCAGGAGTTATCCTGAGCCACCTGTGGCTCTCTCGATGATCACAATGCCATTACTATTGCACAACTGTGTTTTCTAGAAGCTTTACCCAGCAGCAAGATGTCTAAGTGTGTTATGATCACCTTCATTTTGGTAGTAAGTGGGTTGCTCCTTTCTGTGTCCTTCTGTAAGGCTTCTCTCACTAGATTGGTGACAAAGAGAATACCTGCATGGTCTAAGCGGTAACTTCTGATGAGTTCTGTGTCACTAAGTTCATTTAATACAAACTTTCTAGTTAAATAATTTGTGAGCTGGAGATGTTGTGAGGCAGCCATCTTGGCTGTGGGAACATTTGTCATAAGCTGCTAAGACAGGGTAGAGTGATGTCTGGGAACAGATTAATTAATTCTACATTGATTCCTATGGGGAAAATAGTTTCAGTTTTTGAACATTTCGGATTTTGAATGGCATTCAGGAATAAGTTAAGTTCTGGAACCGAGGTTCCACTGTGTGTGTGTGTGTGTGTGTGTGTGTGTGTGTGTGTGTGTGTGTGTGTGTGTGTGTGTATATATATATATATATATATATATATATATATATATATATATATATATATATATATATATATATATATATATATATATATATATACGAGTATATATATATATACTATATGGTTACTTTGGTTTTGGTGGTCACTGTCTGAGGTGACAGCTAACATGAAAATTGATGGGTTTGCTTTTGGGGCACAGATGTCTCAGCCCAACCATTCATGGAGCAAAGATTGTTGCCAATGAAATCATGGTATGAATCACATTAAGTAATGTAGTACTTTCAACCAGTAATGGACTCCACTGTTCAAAGCCTTCTGAATTCCCTATTGATATTTAGCACGGCTGAAAGAAATTACGTGCTGCAGGAAGTATAATATATACTTTGGTATATTAAGAGTGTCAGGAGGCAACGCAGGGAACAGGAGGCACCATGAATCATTGAATTTTATTCAGTTATTGTAAGCTTCATAAAGCTGAGTGCTAGCTTATGGTAAATATGGGTAAATTTATAGTTTAAGCCAATGTCCCCAATCTCTACCCACGGCCCACGGCGTTATTATTAATTTCCGACAAGTAGTGTAATCATTAGAAATGATGTGAATAGTGAGAAGAACAAAATGAGGTAGGTTATTACCACGTAGTGTGTAATGGCTTAAACTATAATAAAACCCTAACCTAACCTAACCTAACCTAACAACTGAAGTTCAGGCAACAATACACCATTTATGTTTACCTGTGGACTTAGAAAAAGTTGAGAGCGCTGTGCATTCCCAGGCCTATTGTGGTATTATTATTAATTTCCGACAAGTAGTGTGATCATTAGAAATGATGTGAATAGTGAGAAGAACAAAATGAGGTAGGTTATTACCACGTAGTGTGTAATGGCTTAAACTACAATAAAACCTAAATATGTTATCTATACTGTGTTGTGCTAAAATATCATGAAGATCGGCTTGGAGAAGTCATTGTATAGATTAACTAAGCTTTCATATTAAATAAACATACATATTAAGCTACTGCTCGCGGCTTGTTCTTGATGGGGATCTGGGGATCGTGCAGGCTGTGGTGTCACCGTCTCTAGTGCCTCCGAAGGTGCTGATAGCACAAATGTTATCTGGTTAGATTCTGGCGGGTTGCCCTGTCATCTGGAATAAGACCCTAGTGCGTCTTGATAACCAGGCTGTGACACCGCAGCCTATGGTCGGCCGAGACTTGTCTTGGTTTTAATGTTGTGGGGCTGCGATGATCCTATGATTATTGTATGATCCCTGGCAGAGACCTATGATAGTATCACAGGCATGGTAGCTGTCTGTCTTCTTCAGGAAGGCACAGGTGAGGCGGATGAACTTGTCCCCGTTTTGTGTGTTTTGTTGTTTTGTGTTGTGTTGAGGTGCGGAGCTTCCGCTTTTGTAACGGTACCTTATGATTTTATTTTATTTGATAGCCTCCTCTGGGCAATGGGAAAACAAAATAACAACTTATCACCCTAATCTATCTAGACAGACTGCAAATATTATAATATAACGAGATATTTTCAATTATTAGTGATTATGAAGCAACGAGAATGGTTGTAAGTCATCGGTTACTTACAGAGGTTAGAACGAGGTCCCTTCTCCAGCTGTTCATTAATGGCAAATAGTGCCATTAATCTTGTATTCCTTGTGTGTTATTGATTGATTAGCTGTGTGTTATCATTACTTATTACTTGTGTTATCCACTGAAAATTACAGATACTTTTTGATAATTTCTGAAGTTTGTGTAATAACTCATCGGGAAGCATTTCATCCCACTTAATACCAATCATTCATACATCTTGAAATAAACTCTTAACATACATTGTAAAATGACATAAGACCAAGGGGGTTAAACAACCTAGCTATACAATTAAGAACAACAATGTGGATATCAACTCGACAGGAATCCCAACGTCAAGTTCACCGAAGAAAAACAATCTAAAGATAACATCCCATTTTGCTAAAACACTACATGCCTCAGTGAATTTAACATGGCCTTCTTCAATGTTGTCAGCTTCAGATAGTCAGTCATCTATAATAAGATTTTCTTTTGATTCTTCTACAACTTCATAGTTATAACAAGAATTAGGATGATGTTTGATGGTGACATTCAAAAGAAAAAGGACTACTTTTATTACCAAAAGGGATTCATGTGAATCTCATTGTGCGGACTCTGTCTCCACATTTCCAAAGGAATCTATGAACGTCCCTATCTTCTTTATGAACATTAACTTGCGGGGAAGCTTCAGAAATGTTTGTTGTAAATGCCACTTGCCACCTTCTAAACTTCAAAAGTATTTCTATAGACAACAAGGTCAAGATTAAGAGAAGGACCAGTGTATAAGCACTCATTCAAAGACGTGCCGTTATAGGTGACTGCTGAAGCATCAAAGACAAGCCTAAATCATAGAATTTATGTAACACAGACTCAGAGACAGCATTGATACACGGGAGCAGTGTAATCACTACCTTTTAACTACAGGAAGTCCAAGAATTTGAAACATCCAGCCAGACAGACTCTTGGGCAACCAGTCCCTCGTCCTTTCTGTTAAAGAAGCATGAAATTTCACTGAGTCCGCACCAGACTATCTACTGTAATATGGCGGCTGTGCAAGTTATCACGAACTAGATGCATGGATTCATATCCCTTGAGTGTGTCTGAGGAAACTGGGGCACAGTAAAGGAACACATATGGTAGGAATTTCAATAGCAATTAGCGAATGCCCAAACCCTTTATAATCCTTTAGTCTTAAATCATATAAGTTAAACATGTGGTTCTGAGAAGCATCTTATTAAAGGCAGAATAAGTGATAGGTTCAGAACACACCAATTTAGGGTTAAATTTCTTTACCAAGGAACGTAAGGCATCTGAACAAGTGTAAAAAAAATACTGCCACTTGAATACCTTCTTCCTGGTTAGTGGTTAATATAATTACAATTACTTTACCTAACCTTGGCTGTCTGTAAAACAGCATGTCACATTCTGCTTTTCCTCCCATCATCTGTTAGCAGGCTCTACTGGGTGTTTTGGGGATTTTCAAGAATTTCCCATTATTTCAATGATAGTTTAATAAGGACTCTTTTTTATATTCTCCACCATTTTGCAGTCTTATCTCAGCTGCTTTTAAGAGGCTCTTGTGGAAATAATCATGAATTCAAAGTTGAAAAGATCTTCTCATTATTCTAGTGGATGAACGAAGGTTCTGTATTATCAATAGGGAAAGCACCCATGAGAACCCGATCAATCATTTCCTTTGAATATGAGAGCTTAAGCCTTTCAAAATACAGGATCAGGAGACAAAACAACAACGGTGTGATAGGGATATTAACTACTATAATACATGTATGATATGGTTGAAGTTTTCTTTTTTATTTTTTTCATTCGGACTGATACAAGTTTTATTCTGTTAAAACTACGTCAGACTTCGCAATCTTCAACATGTTATAATCTATTCTTAATCTCTGTCATAGTTATTGTCTATAACCGAGGGACGCGAGTGATCATGCTACTTATCATGCTCACAGTTACTATGGAGAGAGAAATTGTTTGGACATCGATGGAGTGTTGATCTATCACTGAAATTCACGAGAGAGAGAGAGAGAGAGAGAGAGAGAGAGAGAGAGAGAGAGAGAGAGAGAGAGAGAGAGAGAGAGAGAGAGAATTGTAAAAAGCACGTCTTGTTCACAAACAGAAAAAAAATAAAATAAAATGAAATAAATATATATATAAATTATAACAAAATCTTTTACTACTATAACAACAGTAACTAATAATGTGTTGACTAGTGGACCATGGTGTATGTGTGTATGTGTGTGTGTCTAGGTGGGCGTGTATTGAAGGACATGAAACATCTTTTAGGCACGTAGTCCTTCTTGTTTTCTCACTACGTACAATTATCACCTGGAATTTTATATAAAAACACTATAGACCAGAAATAATAAATAATAAATAAAATTGTTCATAAGGATCTCTGGCATAAAATAATTTATTCCCCTACTTCTAATTTTACAATTGATTCTAAATTATTCATCTGCGCATTTGGTGTAAACTATTTTCACGTAATATATAAGTTGTTTTTATCTAATTACTTTGGACATCTTTTTTATGTTTGAATTTTCTCTTCTTATTAAGTTTTTGTTACTGTTCCTTGTGTTACCTACTTTTATTAGTCTTTCTCATCCTACTGTCTTCTTTTCCTTGCCATTCATTTGGTGGAGGCGCGGTCACAAATCTCGTATTCTTAAGCACTCCCAGTATGCTCTGGGCTTTCCCTCATCTGAAGTCCACTGATCTCACAAACTGACAACTGATGGATTCTTAGCGGCAGATCAAAGCAGGGGACTTAGGAAACACGCTAAGCACATTGGAAGTGAGTGCGGCTTTCTCGGATGTGACCAACACTGTAAGCTATGTGGATGTGTGGTGTTTATTTTGTTTATATACATATATAGACAAATAGTTTAGGTGTGTTTCTTCTCTTTGGATTACTATTTCTAGTCTCTTCGTTTAGATCTCGTAAACTCGACAATTTCATGTATAGATGTCGATGTAACTTTTTTTTCGTATTTTATTTTTCCGTTTTCACTTACATGATGTTTTTGTGGAGTTTCAGATTCCATCAATTTTAACTTTTTATTTATTTTTTATTTATGTATTTTTTTTTAGTGATTTACGGTCATATTGTTATGTTTTCGGTTTTCCAGTGCAAGTTTTCGTCCTAGTCTTCCTTTGGTGAGATGACGCGGGACGGGACAAACATTCCTTACTGAAACACGTCCTATGTTTCAATGGCCGCCTATTATTTACATCTGGTACTCTGCCCCGTATCCATTGTATCCATCCCTCTTCAGCTGCCTCTTCCTAATAGTGTCGGTGGGGGCGTAGTTGGTTTTTCTGAGCATCTGCCGGAAGTTGAAGGGACCAACATCGTCATCATTAGTTTCCACCCTCTTTACTTCCTTGGCTGAAGGAGGCGGAGGTGGTGCTGACTTCTTGGTGGCGTCGGAACGAAGCATTTGGCGGAGGTCAGATGCAGCCTTCATGTTAGTGGGAGGGGATGGGCCGCGTCCCTTACTGTGGAGCAAAAAGGTGGTGAGATATCGAGAGAAATGGGAAAGACAAAAAGGAAAGGGTGGAAAGAAAGGGCGAAGAAGAAAGGGGAGGGTGATAGAGATATTTAACAGCGAAGCATGAGTGTTATGTACATTTTTCATCAGTATTCATTAGATTTGATGGAATTTTTTACTGATTCGGTTATTTATTGAATTGATTAATTCAGCCTGTTAATCAGTTGACCAATAGATGCACACACAAACACATTCTCTCTCTCTCTCTCTCTCTCTCTCTCTCTCTCTCTCTCTCTCTCTCTCTCTCTCTCTCTCTCTCTCTCTCTCTCTCTCTCTCTCTCTCTCTCTCCCTCTTTCTCTCTCACCTCCATTCCGGGGGCGGCACCCCTGCACCAAGAGCCACCGCACCCTTCCACTGACGGATGTTCTCATCTCCTCTCTCCTCGTTCTCCTTCGCCTGAGTCTTGAGGCCTTCACGCACTTTCTTTATCTTCTCCTCCCGCAAGTCTACCTTCACGCCTGCCTCCGTCGCCGCTCTAGGGAAGGAGGATGTGAGGAAGGGATGAGATGCCTGCTGGAGGTACAGATGTTCATGTGGCTGTTAGCTGGTTATGTTTGTGATATCAGTTGTTGTGTTGTCAGATCACCTGTCCGTCTGAAGTGACAAAAAGGAATGGCAAATTTCTGGTGGTGTTGGTGGTGTGTACAATTATGTTATTAAATTAATGTTTTTTTTTTCTTTATTACGAACAAGTAGCATAAGCAATATACATACGTACGCACATAAGCAGTTAAAAGCTGTGGGGGGTATTTACTGTTTTGCCTTCCTCAAACATCTCTGGAATAATCACTCGAACTGTCACTACCTTCTGCTCTGAGTGATTTTTTTTTTTCCCTAGTACTCTGGTGATGATCATGGCGATGATGAGAAAGGTGGCAGTGGTGACGATAATGACGGCGATAATGAAGCAATTGCTCACTGCTGTTGTATCAAGTGATTTTGATTTCCTTGATAGAAGGTTTTATTATTTTAATGTTTGTTATCTGGTCCAGCAATAAGAACGCTCTAGTCTAGATGCACTGTATGTGTATGTGTGGCAACCTTGAATATTCATCATTGCTAGTTACTGCAGACGACTATTTACATCTCTAGCCACAGCCTCCATGTGTTTTCGGATTAGAATATCGAAATCTCGTTACCATTTTTTATCCTCGTATTTTTAAACGTATGAATTTTGAGTAAAAGGGCAGGGCAGGGCAGCCAACAGATGGGAAAAGCAGTGTTAGAGTCACGTACGTAGTTTATGTTGAACAGTGCATATGTCACAAAGGTTTATTAAGCTAGAGGTTTATCAGTGAATTCAATGAAAGGTATGCCTTCATAGATAGTATTTTGCAACGATTTGTTTTCTTGGTACAGCTGGCAACACTGGTAGTTACAACACCCCAGCCAGCAGTAGCAATATAGCGAACAACACATATATTAAAAAGAATATTTATTAACCCAGAGGTTTATCAGCAAATCTAATGGGAGTTATAAATCTTTATGGATGATATTTAGCAACGATCTGTATTTGGCACTGTTGGCAGCACTGGTAGTTACAGGACGGGCCCAGCAACAGAGCAGAAGCAGTGGCGGATTGCTCACGTGTGGTCCTGTGATTCGCGTGTCAGTGTGTATAAGTGTTTTAGCGGTTCATAGTGACCAGACTTCTTTTCCCCGTAAGGCAAGAATGGTGAGTAGCAAGTGAAACCGTGGAGAATGAGAAACCGAAATGAGAACTCTGTAACATGCGCATAAAATTACTCATGCTGGCGGTAAACAAGTACTTCGCCAGTGCACTTCTGTTGGGCAAATCTTTCCCTAATCACTAACCACTCTGAGACATTTCCTCGTTCTCTACAGCTGCCTTCAAACATTATAATGGGTAGAAATAGCAAAAGCTGTTCCTTTAACGATAAATATCAAGAAGAATCGCGCGGCCTTATTCCCTTTTTCTTTCGGTTCCTGCCTCCTACAGTGTTGGGGACCTGGTGGAAAAGCGGGGTTTTCGGGTGAGAAAAGCTAAAATAGAGCTAAATACCCCCTCTAACCAATAAAAATAAATAAAGAGCTGTCTACTACTGTTGTTGTGATGGCCGCCATGTTCTTGATCTTCCTCTTGCTGCTAGCATCCTAAACTAAACCTAATCAAACTTAACCTAACCAAAAGCTAATATAACTTAACTGAACCTAACTAGACTGATAAATATGAAACAGAGCCTCAGCAGCAGTAGTGCAGCTCCCTACTTATTTTTGGTGGTACGAGGCGATATTTGGCTACTAAAGCTTTCCCCACCCGAAAACCCCGCTTGCCCACCGTAAGAGGCGGTATTTGGTTGTTATAGTTTTCCCCACCCGAAAACCCTGCTTTCCCACCAGGTCCCTAACATTGTAGTGGGTAGGAGATGGAAAAAAAAAAAAAAAAGAAATAGGGTCGCGCGATTCTTCTTAATTTCCCTTTTAACCCGTTTTTTTTTTTTTCCTGTAGGTACTTACAAAAATGTCATATATTGTTAATAGTGCTGTGATTTGTTGCCTATTGCA
>NC_087174.1:6615000-6635000 GCF_035594125.1 Scylla paramamosain
GCGGCAGAAGGGAAGGAGGGAAGGTTTAGATTGGCTAATGTTTAAATGTGTATTGACTTTTGTGTTCGTTTCCCTCATTACTCTCGCTGATGAAGATGGCGGTTAAGATGTGTATTATTGACTTGTGGGTTTGTTTTTTACTGATCATTGAAGGTGATGTACCACTTGTCTTGGAAATGGTGGGAAGGGGAGGGGTTTGTGGGAAGGGGAGGGTTTAAGTCATTTGGTGCTCTTATGTGTGTGTTGATTCGTATGTTTGTTTTCTCTCGTGACTCAAACTGATGACGATGAGGTTTTAGATTGGTGAATGTTTAAATGTGTATTGATTCGTATGTGTATTTCTTTCATTACTCAAAATGATGTACATGACAGGAAGCAAGTAATGTTTGTATTATGTATGATTTTTTCTCGAAAGTGATGTTTATGTATATATTTTTTCTTATAAGTATCAATTATATGCATATATATATTTATTTCTCATAAGTAGATAATGTTTATATGTGTATTTTTCTCTCAAATAATGCTTATATATAGGCCTACGTTTTTTTTTTTTCTATAAGTAATGTTTTCTTAGTTATTTCCTTTTTGTAGTTGATTTACCACAAGTAATGCTTATGTGTATATACTTCTTAGTAATAATTCGTATGCATATTTCTCGCAAGTAATTTTACGCGCGTTTTCTCAGAAGTAGTGTTTTTGTTTATAATCCACAACACACATTATGGTTCATGTGTGTATATACAAGGAAGCTTATCAAGTGACACGACAAATGGAACTGTATCAATAAGTGTGCCACGTGGTCAAGAATAATTCATACGTAGAAAAATCCAGAAAGTGTAAACTAAATGAATGAATGAATGAGTAAATAAATAAACAGATAAATAATACATGAATGAACAGATAAATCAATAAATAAATAAAAGTCAGATGAAAAAACAATAAATAAAAGACAACAGTAAAGTAAATTAATGAATCAATAAGTGAATGACTAAATAAATAAATAAATTGATAAATAAAACTGGTAAACAAGCAAACAGATACGTATGCACATAAAAAAAAAAACATTAGGACAATTTATTCACAAGACTGACTATTTACAAAGCAGGTTGTGAGCAGGTTGTTGACAGACTAAAATGCAGGTTAATGATTTTGCATGCCGGGAGGTTAAGTTCGTGAAGGTCACAGATGGGGTAGGCTGCAGGATAAACAAACTACAGGTTAACGAGCGTGACACAAGTAAGGCTGGTGGAAGAGTGGAGTGAGGTGGAGTGAGAGGGGCTCAGGTGTTGTTTGTGTGATTACGGAGGAGGAGGAAAATAGTGGTGGTGTTTAAGTAAGGAAGGAAAAGGGGTAGGAGGAGGAGAAGGTGAAAGTAGAAGAAAATAAGAGGAAAAAAGAGTTAGCTACAGGTCGACTTATCATTCGCTATGGTAAGATACACAATAGCGTTCGCAAAAGAAAAAAAATAACAAATAAGTGCACGAACAGAAAAAAAAAAAAAAAACGAAAAAAAGTAAATAAATAAAAATAATGCAGGGAGATCGCTTTGGGGAGCATTTATGTGGGGGAGGAGCGTAATGCACGAGGAAGGAGCACGAGCTTTAACTGCTGGCCACGTGAGCAGGTCATCCTATCATCTTACAGGCCTGAATAATGATGGCAGCCTCCTCCCGCGTCAGAGACACTGGAGACTTGGCAAGCGGTGAGGGTGCCTTCTTCTTCTTATCCTTATCCTTCGCATCCTTCTTCTTCGCCTTCACGTCCTCTTTCTCGATGGAGGATTGCGCACCAAGGGCTCCCATCATCTTGGCCTTTATCCATTGTTTACCTAAAGGGGCAAAGGGCGGCGTCTCCAAAGGGCGTCTCCGTGTCTTTTTTCATCCTTCTTACCTCCTCTAGTGCTTTCTGTCTTTACCCTTTGCTATGTCGTCTTTCTCTTCTCTCTTGTTTTCATTTATGTATCATTTTGTTATTTATCTTTTCCCTTTTTTTATTTTGATGTGTTTAAAATTTTCTGTCTCCTTTCTGTTCTCTGTTATCTTTTTTGTAAGTTTGTTTTTATTTTATTTATCTTTTCCTCTTCATTTTTTACTCTCTCTCTCTCTCTCTCTCTCTCTCTCTCTCTCTCTCTCTCTCTCTCTCTCTCTCTCTCTCTCTCTCTCTCTCTCTCTCTCTCTCTCTCGTTTTCCCTGCTTTTTCTTTATTCCTTTTTTTCTCCCCTCCTTTTTATTGTTTTCTCTTTAACTGGTTTTATTTATAATTTTCAATATTTCCGCACCACTTGTCTTCTTTTTCTCTCTCTGCCTCTTTTTTCTCTCCTTTCTATTTCTTCAACTAAACTTCAGTATATTCTCTATCTCTTCAAAATGGAATGTTTGACGTTATTTTAAAGGGAAGTGGTGGCTGTGGTAATTGCAGTGCTGATGATCTATTAAAACCCCCCTTTTTTTTTACTGCTTAATCATTAGTATTGTTAATTATTACAGGTGCTTTCTTATTGTTAGTTACTACTGTTGTTATTAAGTTACGTGCAGTGAGGCAGCGTGCGTGCAGGAAGAAGGACAAGGAAGTATTAACAGAACCTGATAAAGCTGTAGACAGAAAAAGGCAAGAAGATCGTTAAGTTCTTACCCACACTCCGTGGACCAGCTTGGTTTGGGAAATGTTTGGTGTTAAACTTAATTCAAACCTAAAAATTCCCTCTCAAGTCTTGTTTTACATATCCATCCATCTTTCTTTCATTCATGCCTTGGTTGGATCGTTTCGTGTGTGTGTGTGTGTGTGTGTGTGTGTGTGTGTGTGTGTGTGTGTGTGTGTGTGTGTGTGTGTGTGTGTGTGTGTGTGTGTGTGTGTGTGTGTGTTTGTTTGTTTGTTTAATTTGCATGTCTATATATCTGCATAACTACAATATACCATCTCTCTCTCTCTCTCTCTCTCTCTCTCTCTCTCTCTCTCTCTCTCTCTCTCTCTCTCTCTCTCTCTCTCTCTCTCTCTCTCTCTCTCTCTCTCTCTCCATCACATACCTGAGTCCTGTCGCTCCAGCTTCTTGCTCACCGGCGGGGCAGGCGCTGGCCCCTTGGGGGGAGGGGGTAGCTTCTTCTGATCCAGCCTTTTGCTCGCCTCCTCCTGGTACCTCTTGCGGGAAATCCAGCCTCGGGTGAACCTAGAGAGAGACGTGTTAGGGCGTGTGATGGTGTTATAACGATGTGTAGGGATGCGTAAGACTGTTTTGAGGGCGTCTAGCTGTGTTAAGGGTGAGTTAAGGGTGTGTAAGGTGTTTAAGGGAGTATAGGGACGTGTTTAAGGATGGTGATGTAAGGAAGGACACCGATACGTACCTCTGAAGGGTGAGGACAGAGCGCGCCAGTGCCCACTTTTCCTTCTGCACTCGGATCCTCGCCAACCACCGCCGCACACACGCCTGCACCTGGATGATGCGGCGGATCTGTGCGGGTTAGAGACAGGTGAGAGGACAGGTGTGGGGTCTTCTTTTCTTTCTTCTCTCTCTATCCCTCTATTTATCCTCTCCACTTCTCCCTTCTCCCCTCTTTCTTACAGGTCTTTCTTTACTTCTTTCTTTCCCTCTTTCACTTCCTTCTCTTCTCACTTGTTTCTTAAGTCGTTCACTCCTATCCTTCATTCCTCCCCTCCACGCTGTCTCTCCACTTCCTTCCGCTCTTTCTTTACTTTTTTTCCTCTTCTCTTTCACTCCTTCTCTCCTCACCTGTTTCCCTGTCTAGCTGTTTCTCCATTCCTTCCTTCCTCTCCTCCAGTCTTTCCCTTAACAACTCTTCTCCACTTTTCCCCTCCACCTCACCACTTATCCATACCGTCTCTTCACTCCTTCCCTCTCCTTCATTCCCTCCACTCCTTCCTTCCATTCCTATTCTCTCCTGCATTCCATTCCTTCTTACATATTTCTCCTCTCCTCCACTCCCTTCATTTTTACTTATTGCATCACTTGTCTTTATCTCAATACTTCTCTACACTGTCCCTCCTCCTCCTTCTCCCTCCTTCCACTCCCTCCACTCCGCCACTCCTCACCTGTTTCTCGTACATCTTGGTGAGGTACTCCACGTGGTAGTACTTAAGAAACACCTTCGTCTTGCCCAGCGCCCACCCGTCCATCTTGAGGCGAATCAACAGCAGGCGACAGTTCTCTCTAGAGGCCGTCACCCGCTCGTCAAAGTTGAAGGCCAAGAAGCAGTACCTGAAGGAGAGGATGAAGGAGGAGGAAGAAAAAGAAGAGGAGGAGGGGGAGGAAGAGGAGAGAAGGTATTGAAGTTTGTGTTATCAGGAAATTTGGTGACTGTGCTCTCTCTCTCTCTCTCTCTCTCTCTCTCTCTCTCTCTCTCTCTCTCTCTCTCTCTTACCTTTGCTTCACTCACTCACGCATTCACTCACTTCCTCATTCACTCATTCACTCATTCCGTCACAGCCCCTACCCTACTTCAATTTCATTCACTCACTCACTCACAGCCTATCTCCTACATCTTAACTTTCTCCCTCCCTTCCTCACTCACTCACTCAGTCACTCCCACCACAGTCCCTCCTTCCCTCAGCCCCTTCATCCTTGCCTCACCTCCTAAGGAATTCAGCGAAGGGAATTCGACTGGAGAAGCCGTGTTGCCTGATCCTCACTGTCTCCATCACGCCGGCATAGCGGAGCTGGCGCTGCACCTGTGGGAGACAGTGAAGGGGTGAGCAGGGCAGGTGTGATGGTCAGGTGATGGTGGTGGTGAGGTGTATGGATAGATTTGATGTCCTCCTCCTCCTCCTCCTCATCATCATCATCATCATCATCATCATCGTCATTCTTCACCTTTTCCTTCTCTTCTCAACTCTTTGTCTTCTCTCCTCTTGATTCTTTTGACTGGTTTTATTCCTCCTCCTCCTCCTCCTCCTCTTCCCCCTCCTCCTTCTCTTCCCCCTCCTTCTCCTCTTCCTTTTCTGCCCCAACTTTGTCTTCTCTCATTCTCTTAATTCTCTTGACACTGCTTCTATTCCTCCTCCTCCTCCCTCCCTCCCTCCTTCCCTCCCTCCCTGCCTCACCTTCTTCTTGTCATAGTTGTTGGCATCCTTGTCGTCGTTAGGCTTGATGCACCTGACGAAGTGAGGCGACCCGTTCACCATCTTCTGCAGGAGGTCCATCAGGGAGTATCTGAAGTAGGTGGCCACTGTCTGCTGTGCCTTTGTTTGAGAGGCCAGGCCGCGGCTGTCGTACTGTGTCTGGGAGGGAGGAAGAGAGGGAGGGAGGGAGGTGGTGTGAGACAGGGGAGTGGTGGTGCAGATGTTGAAGAGAGGGCGTGGTGATGTGAGTGTTAGTGAGAGAGGTCGGTGGTTGTCTGGGTGTTGGTCAAAAAGTGTGGTGATGTGAGGATGTTGGCAAGAGGGTGTGGTAATGTGAGAGTTTAAAATTTCTTCCCTTATCATCCTTTCCCTTTCCTTCCTTTCATTTCCCTTTCCTTTCCTTCTCTTTTCTTTATTTCCCATTCCTTTCCTTCCCTTTTCTTCCTTTCTCATTCTTTTCATTTCCCTTCCCAATCCTTTTCTTTAATTTTCCTTTGACTACTTTCTCTACTTTTTTATTCTCTTTCCCTTTCCTTTCCTTTCTTTAGTTTCCCTTTCTCTTCTCTTCCTTCCCTTCCCTTCCCTTCCCTTCCCTTCTTTTCTCTTCTCTTCTATTTCTTTCAATTTCCTTTCCTTTCCCTTCTCATTCTTTGATTCCTTTCCTTTCCCTTCCTTGCTCTCCCCAAACAGTCAACATCTCACAAACTTCCATCCCTTTCATCCTTCACCCCCTCCTTCATCTTCTCCAGCCTCCCACCTTGGTGCTGCCCTGGGTGGACTTGGTACGGCTCATGGTGTTGCGTGGGGAAGTCCTGGGCGTGGCATAGTACAGGTTACCAGTCTTTGTCAGCGGGCACTGGAACAGGAACCTGAAGGAGGTGCAGAAGGAGAGAGTGAGTTTGTGGTGATGATGATGATGATGATGTCTTGATATGAAGATGTCAACAATATTTATATGAAACTTGTGTTTGCAGTACTATTAACTCTAGCTGCTATGGCTTCTTGTGAAATTTATTGTTTTTGCAAGTTTTTGATTGTAATTTTGAAAGACACTAAGATATATCAAAAGGGGTAATAGAGTAAATTAACATCTTTTAATACTTTTAGCTTTATTTTCCCTTAATATTGATGTGAATAGGAGGGGACAAGTGTCAATGTCATTAGCTGTTGAAGAGTTAAGAAGCCATTACCTCCTCCTCCTCCTCCTCCTCCTCCTCCTTTGTATACTATTTCTCTGACTATGTAAGATAACAGTTCCCACAAACAATCCAGTAAGGACCAGCACATCTGCTATTGTTTGTTCTTCCTTTGTTTTCCCTTTGTGTTTGGCCATTGTAATCCTCCACCTCCTCCTCCAGCTGCTCCACTCACCGGATTGTGTCATGGGAGCTCTGGCGGAATAGCTGGATCACTTCGGTGGGGAGGAAGTTTCTGTTCTTCTCCAGGAATTGATGGCCGTCATACGCAACCTTGCCAGCGAAGTGACGCACAGTGAAGTCGAGACCCTGTGCCTTGGGCTTGATGTAGTACTGGGATTTGATGTTGTCGTGGAACTTGTCTGTGGGAGGGAAGGGAGAGGTAGGTAGAGAGGGAGGTAAAGAGGGAGGTTAGTTCATAGGGTTGAGTTACTTTATTTTGTGGGGTTTAGTGGTGGTGGTGGTAGTGTATGATTTGTTGTTTTTCTGTTTTTGTATGGGAGGGAAGAGAGAAGGAAGAGAGGAAGTTGGTTTAGGGGTGGTTTGGTTTAGTGTGTGTGGTAGTGGTGGTGGTGGTGGTGGTGGTGGTGGTGATAGTGGTGGTGATGTCTCTCTCTCTCTCTCTCTCTCACGTACCCACGAGGGACTGGTCAGTGGCTTTGGGGAAGCGGCTCTCCTCATCCAGCAGTGCCAGCAGACCCAAGGGCTTGGCCAGGAACATGTCCAGGACAGGCCTGTTGTCCGCAAACTCAATGATGTCCACCTGTGAGGCACAGAGAGGTGAACTGACTGACTGATGGACTGACTGATTGATTACTGATTTACTGACTGGCTGACTGAATAAATAACTATCTAATTCAGTGACTATTTGATTGATTGAGTGATTAACTGGGGCATGGCAAGGTGAACTAGTTGACTGACTGCCTGGCTGAATAAATAACTGCCTAATTTATTCACTATTTGATTGTTTCATTGTCTGATTGACTGACTGACTGACAGATTGACTAACTGAATACTTGACTGCCTTATGATTCACTGTTTGACTTATCACCTGACTTAACTGACAGACTGACTGACTGACTGCTTGACTGAATAAATTACTTAATCCCTTCCTTTCACACCTCTTCCTCTCACCTCTTTCCCTTTACACCACCTCTTTCCCTTCACTACCTCTTTCTTAACAAACTTCATCTCCGTAGCACCTCCTCTTCCCTCACTCCCTCCCCTCACACCCCTTGCCTTCTCACCTCAATCCCCTCAGACATGTACTCCTGCTGCTCCCATGTAAAGATGTGCTGGTTGAAGAAGTACTGGATCTGTTCATTGGCAATGTTGATGCACAGTTGCTCGAAGGAATTGGTGTTGAAGTTCTCAAAGCCAAAGATATCCAGGAGACCCACAGCCAGGTTCTCACCACTGAGGGAAGACAGGGTGATGTTTGAAATTGGATGGGAGAAGGAAAGGGCAGAAAGAAATAAAGGAAAGGAAAAAGGGAAGTAAAGAATGAGACAGAAGAGAGAATGAGGATGGTAGGAAATAGAATGAAAGACAGGAGGAAGGAAAGGGAAAGAGGATGAAAAGGATAGGAGACTAAAGGGGAAAGAACAAGGGGGAAAGAAGGAGTAATGATGTATAAGAGAGAGAGAGAGAGAGAGAGAGAGAGAGAGAGAGAGAGAGAGAGAGCAATAGGGAATAAAATCAAGGAAGATGAAAAGGACAGAAGGAAACCTCTCTCTCTCTCTCTCTCTCTCTCTCTCTCTCTCTCTCTCTCTCTCTCTCTCTCTCTCTCTCTCTCTCTCTCTCTCTCTCTGCCACTCACTAGACAATCCTGCAGAAGGAGAGGAGTCTGTTGATATTGTTGACGATCCAGTCGAAGAGGCGGCCATACATTGCCTTGGCCATGGCGTCCCGTGTGCACACTGCCTCCTCCACTGTGTTGTTCCTCGTGATGATCTCCCCCTTGGTCACCACACTGTTGGACGTCAGTGCCTCCGTTAGGTCTGTCGGGTCAATCCCCAGCAGCTCCGATACTGTCAAGGAAGGGGGAGATTAGTTAACTGTGGAATTCTCAACCTCTTTCTGTTTTTTTCCTCCTTCTTGTGACTTGAACAGTTTCAGGTTTTATTTACTCTTTTTTTTCCATCCTTCTTGTGCTTGTCACTTAAACTGTTTCTTTTTTTTTTACTCGTAGTTCTTATTTTTTATTTTTAAGTGCGAAGTTGAGTTGGCTATTTTTCTTCTTCTCTTTTTGTGATCTCATCCAGTCTGAAGTGAGGTAATAGTGTCTGTGAGGGAGGGTGACTATTTTATTGTTTGTTTGTGTGTGTGTGTGTGTGGAAGGGAAGGTCTGGTAGTGTGTGGAGATGATATGGGATGAATAAACTTAAAAATTCAAATTAAGAAGGCTAATTGACATAATAAGGATGTATTAAGGAAAGTCATCAGTAGGTTTTTGCTGAGACTTACAAAATGTGCCTTTCATAACCATACCAAGAAATATAATGAAAACACACTGTACTTTTCAGAATGTTAAGTATCACACTTTTCTTCTTTTTCATGCCTTTCTGTACCACTGCAACATGTTAGTACTTGAGATACAGAAAATTACAGTCTACTTTACAATACCACAATGTACTCAACAGTCCCAAAGGGATGAGAAGCATGGAGGAACTCACAGGAAGGCTGGCACAGTATTATAGTGGTGTCTTAAGTCAATCCTATCAAACACTCACCCACTTTGATCTGCTCCACATTCTTCACTGCTGCCTGCTCCATGTTGTCCTTGTCAATGGTCTGGTAGAAGTCCACATCACCCAAATTGATGACGGCTGCCAGGATTCTGTACACGGAGTCCAGCTCGTCATCACGGAAACCCAGGGACTTGAAGCCTTCTACCACCTTGTTGAACTGCTCCACGTTGGCCTGGTGGTTGGTGAGGTGGTGGAGTGATGTGGTTATAGGAATATGTGGAGGAATGCATGTCTTTTCTCTCTTACTTATTAACTTATTTTTTACTCCTCTACTCTTACTCCAGTTAACTGTATCGATGTGTGTCTCTTGATTTTTTCTTTTTCTATTCACTCTTATTCATCCACTCATCTTTCACTTCTCCATTTTATCCTAGGGCACTCTTCCTCACTCACCCAGTCATCTCTTACTCCCTTACTTTAACTCCAATTAACACTTATTCATCTCAGCCCTTCTAATCCTATTCACTCTTACTTTATTCACTCACTCACTTGGCTTTCATTCAAGTTGGCAATAGCAATGTTTGTATCTCTTGTTCCCATCAGTATTTCCATTCCAACTCATTCTTACTGTCACTCTTCGCTCACTCACCTGATTTTTTTACTCTTGCTCCAGTTGACACTAGCATTGTTTGTCCCTTTTGTTCTTGTTACTATTCCCATTCCTACTCACTCTAACTCATTCACTCTTTACTCACCTGGCTTTTACTCTTGCTCCAGTTGGCACCAGCGAGATAACGATGCTTGTCCCTCTTGCCCTTGTCTAGGCAGTACTGCATTAGCTTGTCCTCTGCCTCTAGACCATCGTGCATGTAGTAGAAGATGTGGAAGTTCTGCTCGCCCCTGTGTGGTGTGGGTAAAAGGATGGATGGGGATTATGGATGTATATTGTAATGTTCTGATGTCTCATCTCGACTATGGTATTTATTAACGGATTGTCATGGAACTTATTGTGGTTTTGTAGACTGTTTTCACCATAGGGATTATGAACTTTATGTTGAAGTGTAGTGTGGATTAAGTGGATGGATTGGGAAGGATGGATAGGGACTATGGATATATTTTGATTGATTCCAGTTCTTTATTTCATTATTTGAAAGTTATTGTGGTTTTTCAGGGTTTTCAAGGGTGTTTTCATGATTAAGAGGGATGTTTGGTTATGAACTTTATAATGATGTGTGATGTGAATGAAAAGAACAAAAATATATTAGGAAGGATGGGTAAGGATTATGGAGTTATCATGAATTGTTTTGGACTTACAGTGCTTTATTTCACTACTTTCAACAATCTCAAACAACCCCAAACAAACCCATACAGTCCTTAAACAACCCAAACAGCCACTAACAATCCCCTATACTCACTCTGCCTGCCTCACCACCCTGGACTGCTCAAGGAGGTACACGGAGATCTTGGCACCAGTCACCTTGCCCAGCCTGGTGTAGGTGAGGTCCAGGTACTTGCCAAAGCGGGACGAGTTGTCATTAATACCCGTCTTGGCATTACCGAAGGCCTCCATAATTGGGTTTACCTGTAAAATCTTGTCCTCCAGATTACGGTTGGGTGCCTGTAAGTGGAAAGGTGATGTTAGGAGAGTGGGAAAGGAAAATGTTTGGGTTTTGTTGGGAAGGGAAGGAAAGGAAGAATATTTGAAGTGTTTTGGCAAAGTTGGAGGAAAACACCTGTAAAATCTTGTCCTCCAGGTTACAGTTGGGTGGCTGTAGGTAGAGAGGGAATGTTAATGCCTGAAAAAAAGGGCAAAAATGTTAGGGGAAGGAGGAATATTTGAACTGTCATGAGAGGGTTAGGAGAAAAATACTGAGTGTTTTAGGAATTGAGAGAATTAGATGATTTGGGGGAAGAGAGAGAGAACTATTGAGTGTTTAATGGAGTGGCTTTCCTGTTTTTTTGAGTGAAGAGGAAGGTAAAATAATTTTGGTGGTCGAATGCTTAGAGGAGTGGTGAGGAAAATTTCATGTGCTCAAAGGGAGGGGAAGAGAAATAAAGTTTTGGAGAGAGGGTGGGAAGTGTTAGATGCTTTATTGGGTTGAGAAGAGAGAATTTGGGAAAGAAAATTATATTAGATGCTTTGAGAAATTAATAGATTTTGGGTGCTTGAAAAAAAAAAGAGAAAACAAAGACAGAAGAGAAAAGGATGAATTAAGTAAAAGAAGTAATTTTTAACATTAAGTATATTTTCTAAGAAGAATAAAAAAACTAAAAATAGTAGAAAAATATGGTGTCATGAAGAATTTTTAAAAGTAAGTATATTTTCTAAGAATGATAAAACAAAAACAGAAAAAAAAAATGTCATGAGGAATTAAGCCAAAGAAAAAAAGTAGAAAAAACATGATCTGATGAGAAACTAAGAAGAAAAATATTGTGTCATGAGGAATTACATAAGACAAGCATCTTTGTCTTACCTTGCCAAGAGTGACAAGCTGCTTCAGGAGGAAATTGGCACTCTCAGTCTTGCCAGCGCCAGACTCTCCTGAAATGACGATGCACTGCTGCTGTTTCTGGTGCAGCATGTTGTGGTAGGCGTTGTCTGCCATGGCGAAGATGTGGGGTGGGTTTTCACTCTTCACCATCCCTCGGTACTGACGGGACTCCTGACGGGGAAGGGGGGAAGGGAAGAAATGTTAGGTGTAAGGAAGTGGAGGAGAAAAATGTTAGTGGTTTGTAAGGGTGTGGAGGAGGAAATTTTTGGTGTTTTTAAGGGAGTGGTTAAAGAAAATGTTAGTTATTTGTAAGGGTGTGGAGGAGAAAATGTTTGGTGTTTTTAAAGGAGTGGTTGAAGAAAAGTTTTGGTGTTATAAGGGAAGGGGAGGAAAATGTTAGGTGTTTATAAGCAAGTAGAGATAAGAAATAATGTAAAAATGTTTGGGAAGTGGAAATGAAGATGTTAGGTGTTTGTAGGGAGTGGGGGAAGAAGATCTTAGTTGTTTGTAAGGGAGTAGGGGAAGAAAATACTTGGGGAAGTGGGAAGGAAAATATTAGGTATCATGAGATTTTTCCTCTTTTGACTTTGTCATCTTTCCTTTTCTCTCTTGTTTCCTTTTTATCCCTTTCTCTCTCTCTTTTTTCTTTTTCTCTTCCCCTTTCCCTTTCCTCTTTCTTCACCTTTTCCTTTTCCCATTTCTCCAAATCCTCCCACAACTCTTTCCCCTCACCTGTTCTCACCTTTTTCCCTCACCTCACCTTTCACCTTCCTTACCCTCACCTTTCCTTCCCCTCCCTTGCCTTTTCCATTTCCCTTTTTCCTCACTGTCCCTCTCCTGCCTTTCCTCTTGCCTCCCTCCCTTTCCTCTTTCCCCAAATCCCTAACCCACCCTCGCCTCCTCCTCCTCTCCCTCTCCCCTCACCTTGTCACCATAAACTCCCAGCTCCTTGAAGGGGTTGACCGCTATCAGGATGTCGCCCATGTAGGTATAGATCTGGTCTGTCTGGTAACGCCGCTCCAGGTGGTCCACAATCACCTCCTGAAGGCGCAGGGGAGGTAGAAAAGCAGGTGAGGTGGTGGTGGTGGTGGTACTATTGTTGTTATTGTTGTTGTTGTTGTTGTTGTGTTAGGTTAGGTCATATTAGGTAATGTTAGATCAGATTAGGTCAGGTTATGTTAATTAAGTCAAGTTAGGTTAGACCATGTTTGGTTAAGTTAAATCTCATTAGGTCAGATTAGATTAAGTCAAGTCAAATTAAGTCATATTAGGCTAGGCTAGGTTATATCAGGACAGATTAGGTTGGTAAGCTTAGGTTAGATTGCTAGATTAAGTTAGGTTACCTCTGTCAGGCGCTCCAGGCAGGCAAGGTCGTCCATCCAGAGGGGCGTCCTCTTGGTGCGCCTGTCTGCCTTGAGTGCCCCACCCTTGATGGTGGTCTCTGGATCCTTCTGGATCATCTGGTTCTTCTTCCTCAAGTCATTCTGAAGCAGCACCAACTCACGACGCACCTGTGGGAGGGAGGGAGTGAGAATGTGAGTGGGAGAGTAGAGGAATAAGTGAATGAATTAATAACTGTGAGGATAAGTGAATGAGTGAGGGAGTTACAAAATGAGTGAGGGCATGATTGACTGAGAGTGAGTGAGTGTGGAGGTGGAGGAAGTAGCCTAGTGGTTGAGTAGGGGAGATGAAGAAATGAGTTAGCGGTGGAGTAAATAGATGAGGGAGGGAGGGAGTGAATGAGTGTGAATACAATATAGTGAGGAAAGGGATAAGTGACTGAGGGAGTAAATAAGTAAAAAAAAAAAAAAAAAAAACTGCGAATTCCCTTCTCCATCTTCTTTGATACCTTTTCTTCTTCCTCTGCCACGTCTTTCACTTTTCCTCTCCTCTTTCACACCACTTTTCAGGAACATTTCCCTTCCAGTCATTCCCTCTTTCTCCTTCTACATCTCCATCACCTCCTTCGTCAGTATCTCCATCAGTTTCCCTTTCTTTCAGTATCCCCTTCCCTCCACTTTCCTACTTTTCGTTTTTCCTACGTCTCCATCACTATCTTCGTCAGCACCTCCGTCAGCGCTTTCGTCAGTTCCCCCCCCTCACCTCCTCCGGGTTGTGGGGCACGGCCTTGATGAAGGGGTGTTGCAGCAGCTCCTTGGCAGTAGGGCGCTGCTCGAAGTCCTTCACCAGACACTCGCTGATGAAGTCATTTAATTCCAAAGACCACTCCACAGGGCGGTCCAGCGTCGGCGGCGGGTTGCGGGGGATCTGAGGAGACCGAGACCGAGAAGCCGTGCGTGTTAGGGTGTGTGTGTATTTAGGGGGCTCTGAATCCTAGACTACCTTTTCTTTTTCACCCAAACAATTTTGCCTTTCATATCTTTAGGTCTTCATTCCCCCTAGCTTTTATATCTAACCAACCAACCAACAATCCTGACTCGCCCTGTCGCCTCACCTGGAAGAGTGCTCGCATGGGGTGGATGTCTGAGAGCGGCGGCTCCCCGTCAGCCAGTTCGATGGCCGTGATGCCCAGTGACCACGCGTCACACCGCACGTCGTAACTGTAGTCCAGCTGCTGCTCGCACGCTATTACCTGTGACGAGTGACGGAGGGTTGAGGGGTGAGGGAGATAGATGAGATGCCGAGCGAAGGAGAGGAAATGATGGGTGAAGAGGAGGTGAAGGAAGAGAGGGAGTGAGGGAGAGATGACGAGTGAAGATGAGAGGAAATGATGGATGAAGAGAAGATGAAGGAGAGGAGGGAGTGAGGCAGAGATGACAAGAAGAGGAGAGGCAATGATGGGTGAAAGATAGGTGAGGAGAGCGAGGGGAAATGGTGGCGGTAAAAGAGATGAAGAGAGGAAGTGATGGGTGTAGTGATAATGGAGGAAGGGAGATAAGATGATGAATGAAGGAGAGACGAGGACGGGGAGAAGAAATGATAAGTAAAGAAGAGGTAAAGGAAGAGAGAAGTGACTAATGAAACGTAAAGGGAGGAAGATAATAAGCAAAGAAGATGTGAAGGAAGAAAGAAAAGTGAAATACAAGTGAAGAGAAGAAAATATGACAAGTGAATAAAAGGTGAAATGAGATAAATGAAATACAGTTGAATGGAGGAAGACATAGCATGGGAAGAAGTGAATGGAGGGAGATATGACGAGAGAAAGAGGTAAAGTGAGAGATGTGAGGAATGATCAAGAAGTGAGAGGAGGGAGATGATAAGTGAAGAAGAGACATTGTTATGAATATATTAACAGTAAATATAAAAAAGAAGAAGATAAAACAAGTGAAACAACAGTGAACAGGGAAAAATGTGACCAGTGAAATAGAGGTGAGAGAGGAACATAAGATGACCATTGAGATGAAAGCGAGAAAGGGAATTAAAATGACAAGTGAAATAATGATGAAAGGGGACAGAGATGACCAGTAGAATCCAGATGAAAGGAGGGAAGTGAGGGAAGAAGGCAACGTGTGGTATGAGAACGTTGTATCAGGTATGAGGAGGCAGTGAAATGAATGTATTTAAGGGGGGATTTAACGGGTTTACAAGAATGCCTAAGGTAAAGACATGGTGATGTATTGTAAACCATGACGAGGAGAGAAGAGTACTTGAAGAACAGAGAGAGAGAGAGAGAGAGAGAGAGAGAGAGAGAGAGAGAGAGAGAGAGAGAGAGAGAGAGAGAGAGAGAGAGATGAGGAAAGAGGAGAGTAAGGGAGGAGTTTCTTACACTAATTACGAAATCGAGATGTTGCCAGAAGAATATTACAGGAATTATACAAAATACAGGATGATTTAAATACGTAAGGAAAACAAAACCACAGATAACACTAGAGTCCCTTTTCTTCTAACGATTCTGTCATTCCAGTGCCTTATGTTCATTAACCGATCAGTCCATCAATTAGTTAATTAGTCAATCAGTCAGGCAATCAATCGATCAGTCAATAAATCAATCAAACGGTCAACGAATCAATTAAGTTCTCTCTCCTTTCTTTAATCGATCCGTCAACAAATCAACGAGTTAATCAGTAATCAGTCAATCAGCCAACCAATCATTCAATCCATCAACTGAATTCCCTCTCCCTTTTTCCCTGCCCTTCATTCCCATTCCTTCCTTCCCCTTTTCCATCACTCATTCACTCAGTCAGTCAGTCAGGCAAACAAATTCCCTCTCACTTCTTCCCTTCCCTTCCATTTCTTCCACTCCTTTCTTTCCTCCCCCTTTCCTCATCACTCCTCCATTGCCTCACCTCCGGGGCCATCCAGTAGGGGGTACCGACGGAGGTGTTGCGGCGGCCCCAGGAGGAGGCGAGGTGAGAGGACACGCCGAAGTCCACGAGCTTGATGTTGGCTTGCTCAGTGAGGAGTATATTGTGTCCCTTGATGTCTCGGTGCATCACATGATTCTGGTGCAGGTAGACCATTGCCTGCAGGTGTGGGAAGGAAGGGGTTATAAGTAGAAAGACGTGGGGGTATACAGAGAGAAATAGGTACAGTCACGGCCGTATTCTTTTCCACTAATTTAACCGTTTCGTCTCGACCGTAAGTCCTCCGATGTGCTGCCCGTCACCTTACAAAACCTGAGAAGTGGAAGGTTCCGAGGAGATCAGAGGACGTGAGACTGAAGGAACATGCTAAACACAGTGGAAGTGAGAGCGTCAGGTTACAAGACTGTACATAGGAAGACTAAAAATGGATATGTGTTTCTTTTATGCCTCTCTGTGTGTCTGTGTGTAGGAATGCTCAGGGATGTACAGAGAAATGCATTAGAGGCTTATATATACTGGAGTGTTTACGTATATTGATTGAAGTACGGGTATAAATAGGAACACAGAGACAAACACACGCGACCATGCATTGTAGTGAAGAGAGAGAGAGAGAGAGAGAGAGAGAGAGAGAGAGAGAGAGAGAGAGAGAGAGAGAGAGAGAGAGAGAGAGAGAGAGAGAGAGAGAGAGACCCCTTCTTTTCACTATGGCTTCCTTCCCCTCATTCACCCAGACTCGTCCTTTCTCACCTATTTTTTTTATTTCTTCCCTTCACACTTTCTTTCGTTCTCTCCTTTTTCTTCCTCTTTCCTCCCTTTCTCTTCCCCTCATTCACTCATCATTTCTTTCCTATTTTATTTATTTCTTCCCTTCCCACTTTCTTCTCTTATTTTGCCTCTTTTTCTTCCTTCTTCCTTCCTTTTCTCTTCCCCTCATTCTCTCCTTTCTCTCTTATTTTTTTCTTTTGAATTTCTTCCCGTCACAGTTTCTTCTCTTCTTATACCTCCTTTTCTTCTTCCTCCTTCCTCCCTTTCTCTTCCTGGCTATCTCGCTAGTGTTCCTGTACATAAAAGAAGAAAAAGATCCTCACTTCCTTAATTATCAAACTCATTATCTCCATCTTCCTTCCTTTCCTTTCCTCCCCCCATCCCTCCATCTTTCCCTCCACCTCTCCCTCCTTCCCTTACGTCACAGCGCTTCCTGGTAACCACTCGACTAATACGTGATCCTCTTGTGGACAGGCTAACGGGATTCGAACCGATAATGTACAGACTGCCAACGATGCGTCTCACCACCGATGTTCTGGGACTGGTGAAACAAAAGACTGTCGGTTGTGTAACTTGTATGAGCTTTGGTGTTTTAAGAGGGCAAGGTATGAAACAGATACAGGTAATAGAATTAAGCCTTATTATTGCTATGATTGAAAATATACTATGATTGAAAATATACTGTTTAAGATTGTTTGCATAGACACGCTCATAAATATATAAATAAATTCCTTTTTTGTCTAAGTCTTTTAGCTAAAGGCCATTGCACCTCTAACATTAACTAATTTACTTACCCTAATCTAACTTAACCTGACCTAACCTAACTAAATGAATAAAAACAAGAAGAGAGAGCAGGATATCAATATTTAATTTATTTTTGAGACAATTATATATTAAAGAGACTCTCATTAAAGGAAGTGTTTAAAAAGCGTAAAATTTGTACATGATTATAAGAAAAACTATCTATTAGTGAAAGGGATAATATAGATGATGTAAGTGAGGATAAGTATATGTGTTATGAATAATAATTTAGTGCAGTGTTCCAGTGATGCAAATTCCTGTCAAGTCAGGTAATGTTTCCATGTCGCAATATTATTATGTTTATTGTGTTTGGAATCGCTTTTGTAGTCAAGAGGAAAAGTGATTGTTGTCTCACAGTGTGCCGGAAGTGTGTTGCTTGTTTAATTAAGTGTGTGTGTGTGTGTGTGTGTGTGTGTGTGTGTGTGTGTGTGTGTATGTTAAACAACCCACACGTGTACACAAAGAGCGGTACGTGCCTGTTTAATGTGTACGTGAGTGAATGAATGTATGTATGTACTTACGCATGTATGGGGGTGTGTATGTATGTATGTATGTATGTATGTATGTCCGAGTGAAAGATTTTTAAGTGCAGGTATTGCTACACACACACACACACACACACACACACACACACACACACACACACACACACACACACACACACACACACACACACACACGATAACAAACTACTAAACAGAACAAATTATAAAAAGAGAAAGAAAAAAAAATCATAAACCAACAATAAAAGAAACTACAACATGAAATTTCACCATAATAACACACACACACACACACACACACACACACACACACACACACACACACACACACACACACACACACACACACAACACTCACATCAATCGTCTCCTTCAGGATGTAACCAAGCTGTTTCTCCGTCAGTCGTTGTCCTCGCCTGATTAGCGCCTGCACCAAGTCAGTCACGGAGCCTCGGGGACAGAACTGTTGGGGGAAGAAAACGAAAAAAAAAAAAAAAAAAAAGGAAAAAAAAAAAAAACATTATTAGAATTTTTTTTTTCCTCGGTGGTGTAAAGTGAATTTTTTGGTTTGTTTTGAGTTTTTTCTTTTTTTGTAGTTCTAGCAAGTTTTTTTTTATGGTTTTGGGAATTTTTTGCTCGTTTTGGGAATGTTTCCAGCATTTTTATAGCATTCTTTTCTTGACCTATTACATATTTATCTCCAAACTCTTATGTGGGGCTTATCTTTGGAAATCTATCTTTTTAGGGGAGTAAAGAAAGTAGGTGATGGGGGATGGGGGTGACTGTGAGGGGGATTGTAAAGGAAAACGGTAATTGGTGTAGTTTAGATGTTGGGGATGCTGCGTGATTGCGGGGTGATGGATGGGGGTGATGGGGGAGGAAGGGGTGGAGTACTGTGGGTGGAGGACCTGAACTCTCGTGTTGTGGGAAAGGAAAGCGAGGGGTGGTCTTGGTGGAGGAGGAGGTGGAAGAGGCAGAGGGAAGGAAGGGTGGTTATGGGAGGAGGAATGTGGAGGGAAATTGTGTGGTGGAGGGAAAGTGTAGTAGAGGGATATCACTAGAGATAGAGAGAGAGAGAGAGAGAGAGAGAGAGAGAGAGAGAGAGAGAGAGAGAGAGAGAGAGAGGGAGGGAGAGGGAGAGGAATAGGGAGTGTGAAGGGCACTTGTTGCAATAAAGTGAGAGTGGAAGGTTATTTTTTCTCCCTCTCACATTCTTGTTTCGCTCCTTTTAGCCTTTTATAATATATTTTTTCCCTTCTCTCCTCTCCTCCAATCTCTTCTCTTCTCTTCTCTTTTCTCTTCTCTTCTTTTCTTCTTTTCTCCTCTTTTCTTTATTTTCTTATCCTCTCTTTTCCTCTTATCTTAACTCATCTCCTCTTCTCTCCTGTTGCCTCTCCCTTTCTCCTCTCTCTTACCCCACACCACGACCACTACTTTCCCTCTTTCCCTCCCCCACACAGAAGCTGTCCTATCACCCTACCCCTCACCTACTCTCACTTTCCTCCCATTTATTCCTCACTCTTAGCTCCCCTCTCACCCCCTTCACCTTCCCTAACCCTTAACCTTCCCTCCATTCCTCCCCATTCATATTTTCCCTCCCTCTCTTTCCCTCACTCTCCTCCTCCTCCTCCCATTTGTCTCTCATCCCCCCTTCTACATCATCCCATCATCATCCCTCACCTTTCATGACCTCTGTTCTCCCCATTCATATTCTCCCTTGTTCTCTCTCTCTCCCTCATCCTCCCATTTCTCCCTCACCCTTCCTTTCTTCTACACCTGCCCTTACCATTCCTCTACAAATCTGATCTTCCTTTATCTTCTCTCCATTTAGACATACTCTCCTTCTCTTTCTCCCTTCTCTCACGGTCTCATCCTCCCTATTTTCCCTCCCACGCTTCCCTTAACCCTCCATCCCTCACCTCCATGACAATCCATGCCTGGTCCTCCTCCCTGACGGCGCCTCGCTTGAAGAAGATGCCGATGAAGGAAGGCAGGTTGGGGTGGATGCTGAGGTCTCGTAGGATGAGATACTCCTCTTCTATCTCCTCCAAGTTCTCCCCGATGTTCTCCATGATCTTAATGGCCACCTGTTCACCTGCAGGGGGAGGAGGAGGATGGAGGAAGAGGAAGGATGGATAAGAGTGATTAATTAGTGTTAGGCAAATGATGTGTAATTTCTCTCTCTCTCTCTCTCTCTCTCTCTCTCTCTCTCTCTCTC